>NC_133225.1:36146263-36418535 GCF_040436345.1 Pagrus major | reverse complement strand
CTCCTTAATCTCCTCCCCTCCGACGTCGTATCGCTCTCCGCTCGGAGCCTCCCACGACACACACACCACCTCCAGGAACAACAAACCGGGTAACGATGTCGGATTCACAGGTAAAGTTATTACAATGCATGTTGAAACTAATGTAAATCTTGTAAGTCATTACAATGTCCACAGCTAAGCTCCACAGTCAAGTTAGCATAACGTCATTAGCATGTTACAGCTACGTTACAGCTACGTAATAAGTTACTATTTATCAACAGCTAAGTTAGCTCTGGTACTGGGATAACAAGGACAAAGCTAACAAGAGACCAAGAGACTAACAGATGCTGCCGTTAGCTTTAATCATAACGATCGCTTTCACATTGTGGCTGAAAACTAAACCTGCATGAGCCTCGGACCAGCTGTGTGTGTCCCAGCTGTTGTCTGAGTAGCACAGCGACACAAACGTGCCCGTAAACTGTAATCTCTTGTTTATGATCGATAAGACACACAAATACACACATCGTAACGTGTATATGATAATCCATCATATTGATTTAGCAAAGGCTTTGTTGAAAACAAATTGGACAAGACCAGGAGGAGGGTTAGCAAAACAGTTGAGTAGTGACCGGGCGAGAGGTTTTTATGGAGAAATAAATCCGGACAGGATGATTGAAACCCCAACGTGAAGCTGAGGGTTTCATTTACTTTTCACTTGCTGCTTCATTTAGCTGCCACGAGCAAATAAATAGGCTGATTTGGTGTAAACATGATAGCAATGTTAGCTTGTTGTTAGCTTACAATGCTAACATAGAGGCTAACGTCTCCGTCGAACAAATAAACAAGTGTTGACAATACTGCAGAGACAGATATTGTCTCGACACTGTCTAATAACACAGAAAAAAACTAACGGCAGCTTTCACAGTCATAAGCCAGCATCGGCATGAAAGTTATCTGTGTCACAACATCCACAATAAAGACGAAAGATAACCTGTTCAACAGAAACTCTGCTGTATCAGCATCAGGTCCATATCTTCATGGACCTTTCACCATTGTTCAAATGATGACCCAATGTTTATTCGGGTTTGAGCCCTCTTTATTTCACATCTCCGCTTTGTGTCTTTTCAGTGACAGACTTTCGCTTTCTTTGACTCTTTGTCGGTGGGGCAAGCAGAGGCAGCTGAACTGCTCAGGGCAAAATAAACCTCTTGTCCGCTTGTAGTTTCAAATGCGGAAGTGGGTCGGGACCAGACGTGAGCAGGAGCAGGAGAGTGAGCAAGGGGATTAGATGGGAAAATTAATCCAATAGGAGCCATCTACACATTTAAACCAATGAGACGTGTTTGTTTTGCTTTGTTTGTTTGTTTAAAGCAAAACAAACACGTCTCATTGGTTTAATGTGTTTTTTATGTCTTTGTGGCGTTTATGTTTTGAGCCCTGTCACTATGTGACGGACAATAAAGTTTTTTGAATCTTGAATCATTAGCTAGCAACATCATCACTAGCAAACAAACATGTCGGTGTCGTGGAACTTCTTCGGAGTAAATGAGACAGATAAAACACAAGCCATCTGCAATCTATGCAATAAAGAAAAAAACAAACATTACGGCCGATCTCACAAGGCGGAAAGCCTAGTTCTGCGTGCCCTGAACACACCCAAAAACACAAACTAGAGTTCTCAATGGGCCTGGAAATTACAACCTGACCCGACGCAGCCCGACATACCGGCATTAATTGTCTGCCCGAAGCTGCTGGGTCCTGTGTCGTCACTGGCCTGGCTGACACTAGCCGCGCTGACCTTCGCCCCTCCACCACGGAAAAGCTCTGTTAATTTGGTGCATTTGGCTGCATCCTGTATTAACCTTTTTTTCTTTTTTGCCCTTAATTTTTCTGCTCCACCCATCTCTCTCTCCGGCTTCTTTCTTTTTAGCATGTTTGCTGATTTAACTTTTTTTTTAACAGGAAAATAACGGTTTAATGACTGACTGAGCAGCTGAGCCAATCACATTTCAATAGAAACAAGGATCAACTCAAGTTGGGAGGGGCAGCTCGTATCCCCACTTAATATGCAAAATATTAGATTGACCCAGTCTGACGTTCCACTCTGTGCCACCTGCGGCCGTTTTATGGGGTAAAAAAACGTTCCAACCACCGGCCGGTTCGGCCTGGAACAGACCGGCCGTTCGGGAATACTCCCGAACCTCCCTATGGCCAGCCTGCCCCTGGTAGAAATACACAGCACACAGTAGAAATACACAGTAGAAATACAGAGCACACAATAGACATACACAGTAGAAATACACATCACACAGTACAATACACTAGAAATACAGAGCACACAGTAGACGTACACAGTAGAAATGCACATCACACAGTAGAAGTACACTGTAAAAATACAGTGCACACAGTAGAAATGCAAAGTAGAAATACACAGTAGAAATACAGAGCAAACAGTAGAAATACACATCACACAGTAGAAATACACAGTAGAAATACACATCACACAGTAGAAATACAGATCACACAGTAGAAATACACTGCAGAAATACACATCACACAGTAGAAATACACTGCAGACATACACAGCAGACAGTAGAAATACAGTATTGAGCGTAGCGTTAGTTCTGGCAGGCCACGACGTCAAGCTCTAACTGCATAGCTGTCATCGCCGGCGCAGATCAGCTGATGGCTCAGCTGACTCTGCGTGCCCGCTCCCTATTGGGAAATTGCATTAAGAGCGGGGTATTTAATCTGCTCTCGCCCGACCCTCCTTCCTGCTTCCTCTGCTGCTGGCACTTTCGCAAGCTCCCGCATGAAGAACATTTTGCTCGTTTTCGTATTTACCTTGTTGCTCCCGATGTCGTCGCCCCTCGTCCACGATGATGAAGACCCGTGGCAATCCGACGGCATCATGGTGGAGCCTCACCGAGTCTCTGAATCAGAGGAAGCCATCGACGAGGAGAGGGCTCCTTCTTCTCTCCGTCGAAGCTCTCGCCTAGCAGGAAAGGGTACCGGCCAAATCGCACCATCAATCGATGACTGGCCGATTCCTAAACTGTTGGAGTTCCTGTTTTGTAATGATGTTTCTGCTCCGGTCGGAGCGTCTCACCGGGAACTGTTTGCGCTGTTCCTGAACTGCGCTGGGTTTCCACCTGTAGTTCAGCGTCCTGTCTCCGCTCCTACTGTCTCCGCTCCTTCTGTCTCCGTTCCTTCTGCCGCCGCTCCTCCTGTCTCCGCTCCTCGGAAAGCGCAGTCAAAGCACAAACACTGGTCCCAGAACTCAGTAGTCGCTCCGACTCCAGCCGCTGCCCCGCCGGCCAAAAGAGCCAGAGGCTCTCTCCTGCTCCATTTGTGGCTCTTTCTCGCACTCTCCCAATATGTGTCCCAAATCCGTGGCTATAGTTCATCCGCCGGCAGTCCCGCAATCCAATGAGACTAAGGTGACACCTTTTTGGACTCCCATGTGCCATAATTTCAATGAGAATGTGCAGGTTTGTAAATTGTAAATATATTCATGCTCGCAGCTATTGTGGGGACAGTCATCCAAAGTCTGTGTGCCCCCGACGAACCCGCCTTGTGAGGAAGGAAAAGAAAAAAAATAAAAATAAAAAAAAATAAAAAAAAAAAAATAAAACCTTCAACCCCAGTCAACGTGGCTGAGCTGGGCAAGGCTCTAAAGAAGCATCCGAACCGCTGCTTTGTCAATTATTTGCTTACCGGACTGGTTCAAGGATTCATGGCTGGGTTATTGTGGTTGCCTAAATTGTCTTTTTCTTGTAGCAATCTGCAGTCTGCTTTAAAAGAGCCTGAAGTTGTCGACACTCTGCTGGAAAAAGAAGTCAGGAAGGGTTTTATGATCGGTCCTCTGGATAAATCCCCTTTCCCCGTATCTCGCATAAACCCTATAGGTGTGGCTACCCGGAAATATTCTGGTAAAAAGCGTCTCATTATAGATTTATCAGCTCCTCATCATGATGAAGTCCAAAGTATTAACAGTCTCATTCCACTCCCGCCGTTCTCTCTGTATTATGCCTCAATCGACGATGCCATTAAGCTCATCAAACAAGCAGGTAGAAGAGCATGGTTATCAAAGGCCGACATCACAGATGCGTTTAAAGTCATGCCTTTGCACCCTTCCCAATGGCATCTGTTCGGCGTGAAATGGAGAGAGAAATTGTATTTTGCAGTTAGGCTCACTTTTGGGTGTCGCAGCAGTCCAAAAATCTTTGACACATTGTCTGAAGCTCTCTGCTGGATTCTCTTAAACAATTGCAAGCTGCCTTTCGTGCTTCACCTGTTAGACGATTTTTTGCTCGTAGATTATCCTCATGCCAAGCCAGACCACGCAATCATCACTCTTAAAGATACTTTCAAAAACCTGGGAGTCCCCTTATCTGAGGAGAAAACTTCAGGTCCACTTCAAGCCATCGAATTTCTAGGTATCAAACTAGACAGTGTCCTCATGCAAGCTTCCCTGCCTCTCGAGAAATTAAACCGCATCAGAGAAATTATGAAGGAACAGGTTTCAAAGTCCATTTCAAAAAGAGATCTGCTCTCCCTCCTAGGTCATCTCAATTTCGCCATGCGCGTGATTCCTCAGGGCCGCTCATTCATATCCAGGCTTCTCGACCTCTCAAAGTCAGTTGAAAAGCTTCATGACACAGTAACTCTGGATGAAGGGTGCAGATCAGAGCTCCGGTTTTGGTCTTTGCTGCTCGAGAAATGGAATGGCATTTCATTTTTCTATAACGACAATACTGAATCATCTTTGGCCATTAGATTATTCACAGATGCAGCTCCTTCCGTGGGTTTTGGGGGGTTCTTTGATAATCAGTGGTTTGCTGATGTATGGCCAAAAGAATTGTCATCTCTGCCAGCTAGTGCTTCTTCCTCTGCGCTTATGGAAATATACCCAATTGTTATAGCTTGTCTTCTCTGGGGGAAATCCTGGTCCAGGAGGAAAATTATTTTCTTTTGTGACAATGAAGCAGCTGTCCACATTATCAACAAAGGGCGTTCCTCTATTCCATTTATTAACAGATTTGTAAGACGCCTTACTTGGGCATCCGTGCTGGGGAACTTCATCATCCGCGCAGCGCACATTCCAGGATTGGATAATAATATTGCTGATGCTCTGTCTCGATTTGAATTTCAGAAATTCCACAGACTGTGTCCGGAAGCTGCGCCCTCCAGCCTGCCTTGCCCCCCCTTCCACCATGCGGTGCTAGATTAGACAGCACCTTGCAAAAATACATGCTGTCAGCTGCTGGCTATATGCGTTCTGGTTTAGCGAAGTCTACATTAAAATTGTATGACTCTGCATGGTCCTATTTCACAGCATTTTGTTTCTCTTTCTCTGTTGCAATTCTTCCTATAAGTATTCCCATTGTATGTGCTTTTCTGGTTCACTGCTTTGAGTCCCGCAAAATGCAGCCGTCCTCCATCAAAGGCCTCCTCGCAGGTGTCCAGTTTCACCTGCGTTGCCTGGACCCGTCCTCCAACAGCTTACTAGAAAATCCATCCATTAAGCTTCTGCTAAACGGCTTTAAAAGAGAGAAACCTCAAGGCAATGACATCCGTCTCCCTTTTACTCCTCCACTTCTGCACAAGTTAATCACTCACTTAAGGAACGGGTGCTTTGGTCCATATACAGACTCACTGTTAGAAACTGTTTTCCTCATAGCTTTTTATGGGTTCTTAAGGTGCGGAGAATTCACTACACGCTCACGATCTTTTGATCCTTCACAAGACCTCACCATAGGCGATGTATCAGTTCACAGTCACTACTTTTGTATCCTCTTAAAACATTCTAAAACTGACAGAGATAGAAGGGGAACATCAGTCATCATTTCTCAAACTAACTCTGATTTCTGTCCATTGTCTTCCATGGTCCGCTATCTGAAAAGCCGTGCCCAAGCCAGCCCTCAGGAGCCGCTGTTCGTCATGGAGAGAGGGGAGCCCCTGTCACGAGCCTGGTTCGCCTCTCGCCTCCGCCTCCTTTGCCAACTCTGCGGTCTCCCTCCGGAACGCTACACGCCTCATTCGTTCCGCATAGGAGCAGCTACGACAGCAGCAATGGTCGCTCCTGTGGCCACCCTGAAAGCTATGGGCAGGTGGTCTTCTTCTGCTTTCAATCGTTACGTGCGTCCTGGCAATAAAGCCATCCTAGATGCTCAAAAAGCATGAGCCTCTCACTGTAATTCTTGATGTAATAATATTCATTCATAGGCATGATTGGTTACGTCTATATTATTATATTATTATTATATTGTTATTACTATATTATTGTATTATCATCGTATTATTAAGAGGCAGCGTGTGGCTTATTCCCTATTAAATTGTATACAAATTATTTCCATCCTAGATAGCTTCCTGGCATCTCTTGTAGCAGAGGTTCCAGGATTTGCCGGTATGGTCGTTTTGGGGGTTTTCTTTTGCTGCTGCGCTCCCTGCTTATGCCGTTCATGATGGCTCGTGAAGGGCAGGAAGGTGCTCTTCCTGCCTCAGGCTTTCCACGCAAGCGCGTGGAAGAGCAGGGGGCCCCAGAACAGTATCATACCGCCAAATAAAACTGTGCAAGTAAATAAAGATTATTTTGACAAAAGTGGTCCTGACTGAAATTGAGCGTAGCGTTAGTTCTGGCAGGCCACGACGTCAAGCTCTAACTGCATAGCTGTCATCGCCGGCGCAGATCAGCTGATGGCTCAGCTGACTCTGCGTGCCCGCTCCCTATTGGGAAATTGCATTAAGAGCGGGGTATTTAATCTGCTCTCGCCCGACCCTCCTTCCTGCTTCCTCTGCTGCTGGCACTTTCGCAACCCACCTCCACCCCAGCTCCTCCTGTATTCATGTTGGTTGCTCTGCTCTGTCTGGGTTTTCTTTTGCTGCTGCGCTCCCTGCTTATGCCGTTCATGATGGCTCGTGAAGGGCAGGAAGGTGCTCTTCCTGCCTCAGGCTTTCCACGCAAGCGCGTGGAAGAGCAGGGGGCCCCAGAACAGTATCATACCGCCAAATAAAACTGTGCAAGTAAATAAAGATTATTTTGACAAAAGTGGTCCTGACTGAAGTAGAAATACACAGTACATAGTAGAAATACACTGAAGAAATACAGAGCAAAAAGTAGAAATACACTGTAGAAATACACAGCACACAGTAGGAATGCACAGTAGAAATACACATCACACGGTAGAAACACACTGTATAAATACAGAGCACAAAGTAGAAATACACAATAGAAATACAAATCACAGTAGAAATACACTGTAGAAATACACACCACACAGCAGAAATACACAGTAGAAATACAGAGCACACAGTAGAAATACACATCACACAGTAGAAGAACACAGCACACAGTAGAAAAACACAGTATAAAATACACAGTAGAAATACACATCAAGCAGTCGAAATACACAGTAGAAATACACAGCACACAGTTGAAACACACAGTAGAAATACACAGTAGAAATACAGAGCACACAGTAGAAATACACATCACACAGTAGAAATACACTGTAGAAAAACAGAGCACACAGTAGAAATACACATCACAGTAGAAATACACATCACACAGTAGAAGAACACAGCACACAGTAGAAAAACACAGTATAAAATACACAGTAGAAATACACATCAAGCAGTCGAAATACACAGTAGAAATACACAGCACACAGTTGAAACACAGTAGAAATACACAGTAGAAGAACACAGCACACAGTAGAAAAACACAGTAGAAATACACATCAAACAGTCGAAATACACAGTCGAAATACACAGCACACAGTTGAAACACACAGTAGAAATACACAGTAGAAATATCCAGTACACAGTATACATACACAGTAGAAATACCCAGCATAAAGTAGAAATACACAGTAGCAATACACATCACACAGTAAAAACACATTGTAGAAATACACAGTAGAAACACACAGTACACAGTAGAAATACACAGTAGCAATACACATCACACAGTAGAAGTACCAAGTACACAGTATGCATACACAGTGGAAAAAACCAGTACACAGTAGAAATACCCAGCACACCAGAGAAATACACAGTAGAAACAGCCAGCAGACAGTAGAAATACACAGCACACAGTAGGAATACACAGTAGAAATACACATCACACGGTAGAAACACACTTTATAAATACAGAGCACACAGTAGAAATACACATCACACAGTAGAAATACACAGTAGAAGAACACAGCACACAGTAGAAAAACACAGTAGAAATACACAGTAGAAATAGAAATCAAACAGTCAAAATACACAGTAGAAATACAGAGCACACAGTTGAAACACACAGTAGAAATACACAGTAGAAATACAGAGCACACAGTAGAAATACACATCACACAGTAGAAATACACTGTAGAAAAACAGAGCACACAGTAGAAATACACATCAAAGTAGAAATACACATCACACAGTAGAAGAACACAGCACACAGTAGAAAAACACAGTATAAAATACACAGTAGAAATACACATCAAGCAGTCGAAATACACAGTAGAAATACACAGCACACAGTTGAAACACACAGTAGAAATACACAGTAGAAGAACACAGCACACAGTAGAAAAACACAGTAGAAATACACATCAAACAGTCAAAATACACAGTCGAAATACACAGCACACAGTTGAAACACACAGTAGAAATACACAGTAGAAATATCCAGTACACAGTAGAAATACGCAGCATAAAGTAGAAATACACAGTAGCAATACACATCACACAGTAAAAACACATTGTAGAAATACACAGTAGAAACACACAGTACACAGTAGAAATACACAGTAGCAATACACATCACACAGTAGAAGTACCAAGTACACAGTATGCATACACAGTGGAAAAAACCAGTACACAGTAGAAATACCCAGCACACCAGAGAAATACACAGTAGAAACAGCCAGCAGACAGTAGAAATACACAGCACACAGTAGGAATACACAGTAGAAATACACATCACACGGTAGAAACACACAGTAGAAGAACACAGCACACAGTAGAAAAACACAGTAGAAAAACACAGTAGAAATACACAGTAGAAATACACAGCACACAGTAGGAATACACAGTAGAAATACACATCACATGGTAGAAACACACTTTATAAATACAGAGCACACAGTAGAAATACACATCACACAGTAGAAATACACAGTAGAAGAACACAGCACACAGTAGAAAAACAGTAGAAATACACAGTAGAAATAGAAATCAAACAGTCGAAATACACAGTAGAAATACACAGCACACAGTTGAAACACACAGTAGAAATACACAGTACAAATAAACATCACACAGTAGAAATACACTGTAGAAATACAAAGTAGCAGTACACATCACACAATAGAAATACATAGTACACAGTAGAAATACACAGCACACAGTACAAATACACAGTACAAATACAAATCACACAGTAGAAATACACAGTCGAAATACAGATCACACAGTAGAAATGTACAGTGGAAATACACAGTCAATATACACATCACAGTAGAAATACACAGTAGAAATACACAGAACAGTAGAAGTACACAGTAGAAATACAGAACACGTAGCAGAAATAGACAGTACAAATACACAGCACACAGTAGAAATACACAGTACATAGTAGCAATACACTGTAAAAATATGCATCACACAGTAGAAATATACTGTGGAATACACATCACAAAGTAGAAATACACTGTAGAAATACAGAGCACACAGTAGAAATACACATAACACAGTAGAAATACACAGCACATAGTAGAAATACACAGTACATAGTAGAAATACACTGTAAAAATAAGCATCACACAGTAGAAATATACTGTGGAATACACATCACACAGTAGAAATACACAGTAGAAGAACACAGCACACAGTAGAAATACACAGTAGAAATACACAGCACAAAGTAGAAATACACAGTAGTAATACACATCACACAGTAAAACCACATTGTAGAAATACACATGAGACACACAGAGCACACAGTAGAAATACACAGTAGCAACACACAGCACACAGTATAAATACAAATCACACTGTAGAAATACAGAGCACACAGTAGAAATACACATCACACAGCCGAAATACACAGAAGAAATACACATCACAGTAGAAATACACAGTACATAGTTGAAATACACTGTAAAAATACACATCACACAGTAGAAATACACAGTATTTACACAGTATCGGAGGCGTCCGAGCTAGGCTAGCGGCTAACCAACACAAGCCAGCTATCCCCACCTTTGTTCTGGCCAACGTACGCTCGTTGGACAACAAGCTGGATCATGAACGCTTACTTAGATCATCCATGAGGACCGTGGAGGAGTGCTGTGTTTTTGTGTTTGTGGAGACATGGTCCCGGACTGTGCCATTCGGCTCGACCGGCTAACTAGCTACCGAGCAGACAGAGTTCTCGTCGACAGAGGAAAACCCCGCGGTGGAGGGCTTTGTGTTTACATCAATGACACCTGGTGCCGTGATGCTGTTGTGGTCTGAAAACACTGCTCTTCACTGGTGGAGCTTATGATCATCAAGTGCAGACCGCTCTACCTACCAAGGGAATTTACGGCCGTATTGCTTGTTGCTGTATACATCCCTCCCAGCTCCAACCTCAACAACAGGAGTGAGGCATTGAATGAACTGTACCAGCATATCAGTGAGCAGCAGACAGCCCACCCAGATGCTTTTCTCATCTTGGCGGGCGATTTCAACCATGCAGACCCAAAGACTGTGCTTCCCAAATTGCACAAACATATCAACTTTCCTACATGGGGAAAAAACACTTTGGACAATGTCTTTACTACACAGAAAGGAGACTACAAGGCCCTGTCCCTCCCCCACCCCGGCGCCTCCGACCACACCACTGTTATGCTAATACCAGCATACAGGCCACTTGTTAAAGTCATCAAACCTGTGTAGAAACAAGTACGCGTGTGGCCAGAAGGATCCTCAGAGGCACTCCAAGACTGTTTCTCCACCACAGACTGGGACATGTTCAAGCAAGCTGCCACCTACAACAACACCACAAACCTCCAGGAATACACTGAGACTGTCACTGCCTACATCTCAAAGTGCATTGATGATGTCACAAACACCAAGACCACCACCACCACTGTTCGAGCCAATCAGAAACCATGGCTCACAGGGGAGGTCTACAGGCTCCTGAGGGTGAGAAACACTGCCTTCAGAGCTGGGGACGAGGTGGGCCTGAGAACAGCAAGGGCCAACCTGTTACGTTGCATCAGAAAGGCCAAGAGGCAGTACTCCAAGAAGATTGTTCACCGCTTCAGCGACAGTTGAGACACTTGGACTCTGTGGCAAGGGATACAGACCATAAACAGCACACAGCAGAAATACATATTAGAAATACACAGCACACAGTTGAAATGCACAGGAGAAATACACAGCAAACAGTAGAAATACACAGCACAAAGTAGAAGTACACAACAGAAATACACAGTAGAAATACACAGCACACAGTACAAATACACAGTACAAATACACACTAGAAATACACAGCACACAGTAGAAATACATAGTTGAAATACGCAGCTGAAATAAACAGCACACAGTAGAAATACACAGTAGAAATACCCAGCACACAGTAGATATACACAGCACACAGTAGAAATACACATTAGAAATACACAGCACACAGTAGCAATACACAGTAGCAATACACAGCAGAAATACACAGTAGAAATATTCAGCAGAAATACTCAGTAGAAATATACAGCAGAAATACAGTTCAGTCAGGACCACTTTTGTCAAAATAATCTTTATTTACTTGCACAGTTTTATTTGGCGGTATGATACTGTTCTGGGGCCCCCTGCTCTTCCACGCGCTTGCGTGGAAAGCCTGAGGCAGGAAGAGCACCTTCCTGCCCTTCACGAGCCATCATGAACGGCATAAGCAGGGAGCGCAGCAGCAAAAGAAAACCCAGACAGAGCAGAGCAACCAACATGAATACAGGAGGAGCTGGGGTGGAGGTGGGTTGCGAAAGTGCCAGCAGCAGAGGAAGCAGGAAGGAGGGTCGGGCGAGAGCAGATTAAATACCCCGCTCTTAGTGCAATTTCCCAATAGGGAGCGGGCACGCAGAGTCAGCTGAGCCATCAGCTGATCTGCGCCGGTGATGACAGCTATGCAGTTAGAGCTTGACGTCGTGGCCTGCCAGAACTAACGCTACGCTCAATTAGAAATACACAGCACACAGTATAAATATACAGTAGAAATGCACAGCACACAGTATAAATATACAGTAGAAATACACAGAACACAATAGAAATACACAGTAGAAATACAGAGCACACAACAGAAATACACATCAGAAATACACAGCACACAATAGAAATACACAGTAGAAATACAGAGCACACAACAGAAATACACATCAGAAATACACAGTAGAAATACACAGCACACAGTTGAAATACACGTTAGAAATACACATCACAAATTAGTAATTCACAGTAGAAAAACCAGCACACAGTGGAAATACACAGTTGAAATACACAGTAGAAATGCACAGCACACAGTAGAAATACACAGTAGAAATAAACAGCACACACTAGATACACACAGTAGAACTACGAAGTAGAAATACACAGCACACAGTGGAAATACACAGTAGAAGCACACAGGTCACAGCACATAGTAGAAATACACAGTAGAAATACACAGCAAACAATAGAAATACACAGCACACAGTAAAAGTACACAGCAGAAATACACAGTAGAAACACACAGTAGAAATACTCGGTAGAAATATACAGCAGAAATACATAGTAGAAATACACAGCACACAGTAGAAATACGCTGTAGAAATATACAGCACACACCAGAAATACACAGCAGAAAAACACTTCAGAAATACACAGTAGAAAAACAGAGCACATAGTAGAAATACACAGTTGAAATACATAGTAGAAATGCACAGCACATATTAAAAATACACCGTAGAAATACAAAACACACAGTAGAAATACACAGTAGAAATACACAGCAAACAGTAGAAATACACAGTATGAATAAACAGCATGTGTGAAATGTGTATTTATACTCTGTATTGTGTACTGGGTGTTCATACTGTGTATTGTGTATGTATACTGTGCATTTCTACTGTGTGCTGTGTATCGCTACTGTGTATTTCTACTGTGTAATGTGTATTTCTACTCTGTACTGCGTACTGGGTATTCATACTGTGTAATGTGTATGTATACTGTGTACTGTGTATTTAAACTGTGTATTTATACTGTATACAGTATATTTATATTGTGTACCGTATATCTATGCTGTTTATTCATACTGTGGGCTGTATGTTTATACTGTGTGCCATGTGTTTATAATGTGAACTGTGTATTTAAAGTGTGTATTTATATTGTGTACTGTGTATTAATACTGTGTAATGTGTATTTATTTTGTTTAATATGTATTTATATTGTGTAATGTGTATTCATACTGTGTAATGTGAATCTATACTGTGTACTGTGCATTTATACTGTATACTGGTATTTATACTGTGTAATGTGTACTTATACTGTGTAATGTGTATTTCTAATGTGTGCTGTGTGTTTCTACTGTGTATTTGTATTGTGTGCTGTGTTTCTACTGTGCATTTCTACTGTGTGCTGGGTTACTTAGGGAGTCTCTCTGCGGGAGTCTGTTGAGGAAGTCTAAGTAACCCACTTTCCACCACCATTCCGAGCCATAGGTCCCTGCCAATCCCAGTCAAGACATCTAACCAGAGAAGATTTCACCGGAGACCCTTTGCTCGAGGCCGTAATCCAGCCAATCTCTGCTACCTAATATTCTCCACCGGTACTGAACTTGAAGTACTAGGAGGGCTATGGAACTGCCAGTCTGCAGTCAAGAAGGTGGACACCATTTCAGCCTATGCCTTCCTGCAGACTCTCCACTTCCTGGCCCTCACGGAGACATGGATCACCCCAGAAAACACTGCCACTCCAGCTGCCCTTTCAACTGCCTACTCATTCTCATACTCCCCAAGACAAACAGGTCGAGGAGGAGGAACTGGACCCCTCATCTCACCCACGTGGACCTACCTGGTCCTTAGCCTTGACCACCTACCCAGATCGGCATTTGAATTCCACGCTGTCTCTGTCACCCTTCCTTTCAAAATCACCATTGTGGTGATCTATCGCCCTCCTGGTCCTCTCTGCGACTTCTATGATGAGATGGACGCCCTCCTAAGCTGCTCCCCAGATGATGACACACCGCTCGTCGTTCTTGGGGACTTCAACATCCCCCCTGAGAAGCTGCGCTCATCTGAATTCTTCAGCTTCTTCTCCACATTTGACCTCACACTCTCCCCCTCTCCACCCACACACCGGGCCGGGAACCAACTTGACCTTGTCTTCACAAGGTCCTGTAGTACCTCGGCACTCTCTGTTACCCCGCTCACTGTGTCGGACCACCACTTTGTCGGTTTTTCTCTCCCCTTGAAGTCCACTGCTGTCCTCGCCCCTACACCTTGCATGGTCAACACCCGCTGCAACCTAAAATCCCTCTCTCCCTCCACTCTCTCCTCAACTGTTCTCTCCTCGCTACCATCCACAGAACAGTTCTCTCAGCTGTCCACTGAGGAAGCCTCCTCCGCTCTGTTGTCCTCCCTCTCCTCCTCTTTAAACACTCTCTGTCCCCTCACCTCCCGACTGGCACGATCAACCCCCCCCCCCCCGGCTGTCTGAACCGCTACGAACCAACAGATCGGTGCTACGAACGGCAGAGAGAAAATGGAAAAAGATCAACTCCTCTGCCTCCAACCCCAGGAAACTATTCTCCACATTCTCTTCTCTCCTCACCCCTCCTACCACTCCCCCTCCATCCTCCTTCACTGCTGATGACTTTGCAACTTACATCAGCTCCTCATTTACTCTGATGCCCTACCAGAAAGCACATCCCCCAACCCTCACAGATGACAGCCTTACCTGCTTCAGCCCTCTCTCCTCTGAAGATGTTCACACACTAGTGACGTCTAACCATGCCACCACCTGTTCCCTCGACCCGATTCCCTCCTCTCTTCTCCAAAGCATCTCGCACGACATCTTGCCTTACCCCACCACCCTGATCAACTCCTCCCTCATTTCTGGCTGTATTCCAGCTCCTTTCAAGACAGCTACAGTAAAGTCACTCCTGAAGAAACTCACTCTAGACTCAGCTGATATTCAAAACTACAGACCTGTATCTCTTCTTTCGTTCATCTCTAAAACCCTGGAACGTGCTGTCTTCAACCAACTGTCTTCTTACCTTTTGCAAAACGACCTCCTTGACCCTAATCAGTCGGGCTTCAGGACTGCTCACTCCACTGAGACGGCCCTCCTCACAGTGACTGAGTCGCTCCAGGCCACTAGAGCCTCATCCCACTCTTCAGTCCTCATCCTCCTCGACTTATCCTCTGCGTTTGACACAGTAGACCACCAAATCCTCCTCTCCACTCTGGCCAAACTTGGCATTACTGGCTCTGCTCTAACCTGGTTCACATCATACCTGACAGAACGCACCTTTCAGGTCATGTGGAATGGCTCCTTGTCCAAACCCTGTTCCCTGGAAACTGGTGTCCCTCAAGGCTCAGTACTCGGACTGCTTCTGTTCTCACAATACACTAGATCGCTAGGCTCTGCAATCACATCACATGGATTCTCTTACCACTGTTATGCTGATGACACCCAGCTGTTCCTCTCCTTTCCCCCATCCTCCAACACCCATGTTGCCACACGCATCTCGGAATGTCTGGCAGACATCTCCGCTTGGACAACTGCCCATCATCTTAAGGTCAACCTTAGTAAAACTGAACTCCTCTTCATCCCGGGAAAGACTGCCCTCACATGGACCTGTCGGTCGCTGTTGAAGACGTCACAGTATCGCCTTCATCGACTGCAAAAAATCTGGGTGTAATCCTCAATGACGGACTTTCCTGCACCCCCAACATCACCGCGTGGCCCGATCCTGCAGATTTGCCCTCTACAACATCCGCAGGATCCGGTCCTTCCTCACAAAGGAAGCAACACAACTCCTGGTTCAATCGCTGGTCATCTCCCGCCTCGAATATTGCAACTTGCTATTGGCTGGACTCCCAGCCTCTGCGACTAAACCGTTGCAACGTATCCAGAACGCTGCAGCGCGCCTCGTTTTCAATCTACCCAAATTCTCCCATGTGACCCCCCTCCTCCGTGACCTTCACTGGCTTCCTGTTGCGGCCCACATCAGATTCAAGACCATGGTGCTGGCCTTTAAGGCCGTCAACCGAACTGCACCTGTCTACCTCCAAACACTGATCAGACCACACGCCCCAGCGCAAGCACTTCACTCTACTACATCAGCCGGCCGGCTGGTACCGCCATCGCTGAGAGCAAACAAAGACTGCACAGCAAAATCCCGATTCTTCTCTTCGACTCTGGCACCTCAGTGGCGGAACGAACTTCCGACCAACGTCAGGACAGCAGAATCTCTCGCCATCTTTCGCAAAAGCCTCAAGACTTGTTCAGACTTCACCTCGACCCTGCATAGCACCACTGTGTAATGTGTACTTATACTGTGTCATGTGTATTTCTACTGTGTGCTGTGTATTTCTACTGTGAAATGCGTATTAATACTCTGTACTGGGCATTCATACTGTGTACTGTGTATGTATATTGTGTACTTTGTATTCCTACTGTGTATTTCTACTGTGTTTTTCTACTTTGTGATGTGTATTTATACTGTGTGCTGTGTATTTATACTGTGTAGTGGGTATCTATACAGTGTACTCTGTATGTATACTGTGTACTGTGTATTTCTACTGTGTGCTGTGTATTTCTACTGTGTATTTCTACTGTGTGCTGTGTATTTCTACTATGCATTTCTACTGTGCTGTGCATTTCTACTGTGCACTTCTACTGTGTATTTCTACTGTGTAATGTGTACTTATACTGTGTAATGTATATTTCTACTGTGTGATGTGTATTTCTACTGTGTGATGTGTATTCCTACTATGTATTTCTACTGTGTGCTGTGTGTTTCTACTGTGTATTTCTGCTTTGTGTTTCTACTGTCTATTTGTTCTGCGTTACGTCTATTTCTACTGTCTATTTGTACTGTGTGATGTGTATTTCTACTGTGTACTTCTACTGTGTGATGTGTATTTCTACTGTGTTTTTCTAATTTGTAATGTGTATTTCTACTGTGAAATGCGTATTTATACTCTGTACTGTGTACTGGGTAATCATACTGTGTACTGTGTATTCCTACTGTGTATTTCTACTGTGTGCTGTGTAATTCTACTGTGTAATGTCTATTTATACTCTGTACTCTGTATTTAAAATGTGTATTTATACTGTGTACAGTGTATGTATACTATGTACTGAGTATTTAAACTGTGTATTTATACTGTGTACAGCTTATTTATATTGTGTACTGTATATCTATGCTGTTTATTCATTCTGTGGGCTGTATATTTATACTGTGTGCTCTGTATTTATATTGTGCAATGAGTATTTATGCTGTGGGCTGTGTGTTTATACTGTTTGCTGTGTATTTATACTATGTACTGGGTATTTATACTGTGTACTGTGTATTCCTATTGTGTATTTCTACTGTGCACTGTGTATTTATATTGTGTACTTAGTATTAATACTGTGTAATGTGTATTTATACTGTTTAATAGATATTCATATTGTGTAATGTATATTTATATGGTGTAATGTGCATTTATACTGTGTACTGTGTATTTCTACTGTGTTTTTGTACTGTGTATTTCTGTTGTGTATTTCTACTGTGTGATGTGTATTCCTACTGTGTATTTATACTATGTACTGTGCATGTATACTGTGTACTGTGTATTTATACTCTTTACTGTGTACTGGGTATTCATACTGTGTACTGTGTATTTATACTCTGTACTGTGTACTGGGTATTCATACTGTGTACTGTGTATGTATACTGTGTACTGTGTATTCCTACTGTGTATTTATACTGTGTAATGTGTATTTATACTGTGTACTGGGTATTTATACTATGTACTGTGTATGTATACTGTGTACTGTGTATTTATACTCTGTACTGTGTACTGGGTATTCATACTGTGTACTGTGTATGTATACTGTGTACTGTGTATGTATACTGTGTACTGTGTATTCCTACTGTGTATTTTTACTGTGTAATGTGTATTTATACTGTGTACTGTGTACTGGGTATTTATACTATGTACTGTGTATGTATACTGTGTACTGTGTATTTATACTCTGTACTGTGTACTGGGTATTCATACTGTGTAATGTGCATTCATACTCTACTGTGTACTGGGTATTCATACTGTGTGCTATGTATGTATACTGTGTACTGTGTTTTTAAAGTGTGTATTTATACTGTGTACTGTGTATTAATACTTTGTAATGTGTATTCATACTGTTTAATATGTAATTATGTTGTCTACTGTATATCTGTACTGTTCATTCATACTGTGGGCTGTATATTTATACTGTGTGCTCTGTATTTATACTATGCTATGTGTATGTGTACTGTGTGTTTATACTGTTTTCTGTGTATTTATAGTGTGTACTGGGTATTTATACTGTGAACTGTGTATGTATACGGTCAAGACTTTTGTTACCTAAATTATTTTATTATTATTTGTGGGTCTAAATAATTTCTTCAAGGGTTTCTGTACCTGTTCATTTTATTTTGAAAAGCTGTTTGTAAGTCCGTACTACTACGGTTTTGTTTGATCACGGCAGCAGCTTATATCCAGACCGTAGATAGGAGCATACAGCCCATTGGTAAGTAGCAGCGGCTAACTGGCCGCAAACGATGTCTAGATTAAATACTTGTGTTGTGTTGATGTTTCCCACACTGTTAGGCAGTCATCCTCTAATATGAGTGTTACCTAGCACACTTGGTTAGCGATCGGGTAGCTCCCGTTAGCATTCTCAGCTAGCACTCGGCTAGCTCCCGTTAGCATCCTCGGCTGGTGCTCGGCTAGCTCCCGTTAGCATCCTTGGCTAGCGCTCGGCTAGCTCCCGCTAGCATTCTTTGCTATTTATGTTCGTCGAGACACAATAGTATTTAATTATTTGGTCTGCTGTGTTTTATGTAATTCAACATTACTATTTATAAAAAGACATTTTGATTGCTTATATGTTTAAAGGGAATCTATGTTTTGTTTATTGAAAAAATGAAAGTAGCTATTTAGAAGTTACAGTTTCATTGATATTATTACATGTGACCTTTTTTATCTGGTTTAATTGTTTCAGGTTTATGACCTGTGGTCATTTTGATATAAAGACAAAATAAAAAGAAGAAGAAGGACAAACACAAGTTATAGCAGTTGTGTGCTGCCTGTCAAGCCTTTTCGGAGGGCTAAACTTGGAAAGTCCGAACAGTCATAAACCACGGCCCCGGCTCTAAAGAAAAGTAGGCTGGATAACCTTGAAGCAAGGACAAAGCCCGAAGATCAGAAGAATCATTAAAAGACTGTTTAACCAATCTGACTGTGAGCTGACAACCCATCCATAACGCTGTCTGCTCATCTGCTAACTTGCTAGCCGAGAAATAAATTAGCTGAAGCCAAGAAGAAGGGAGAAAGTCTATGAGCCCAGTAGAGGCAAAAGACTATTTAAGCTCAGGTGGCATTAAGCGCTTGTACTTTCGGTCAACGCAAGAAAAGTTAGCAACATGGCAGCAACAAAGGAGGAGCTGGAGAAGCTTAAGCAGAGGCGTTCAGCAGCCCAGACCGCTTTCACCAGAAGAACCAACCATCTCACCTCCAGGGCTAGCGCACTGGGAGAAAATGAAATGATAGGTGAGTGGAGGAGCTTTAAAGCGGAGCACTCAAGAGTCAATGATGCAGGGTTTGAGTATGCCAAAGCCCTGAAAGAAGCAGACGATGAACACGCCAAAGCGATGGCAGAGCACATCGACAAGAAAATAGTGGAGTGCGACCATAAGTTTGATGAAACTGAACAGATCATCCAAATGAGCTTCTGGACCAGGTTTGCTAAGGAGGCAATTACCACCCTCGCAAATGAGGCTGAATCAGCCATGGACCAGGCTGAGGCAACCGACTACCATCAGATGACCAGGAGGCAATGCGACCTGATGAATAGAAGTCTGGAATGGGAGATTTTCGAGCTCGACAAAGAAGTAAATGAGTGGATAAACTTGATTCCTAGACCCAAGGTAACGGAGTTGAAAGACTGTATTAGGAAGCTGAAGAAATGACGTGAGAAACTGTGGGATGAGTGGATGTGGCAAGGCAGTACTCAAGGCTGGGCCCTGTCCAGTGTTGAAGAGGAGGAGCCAGATGAAGCGGTGGGGCAAAGTCAAGAGGGACAATGGAGCAACCCCGAATAGGAGGCAGCATCTCTTGCTCAACCTAACCCTGACCTGTTCCACCCTGGAAACACTCAACCCCCTGTAGGAGGCATCCAGCCTAGCTTATCTCAGCTATGGTGTATTTCCGGATACCGTGAGCACGCCACGTGGGACTTTCAACGCACTCCAAGGTGGTTCTGGCATGAACTCCGGAACTTACAATGTCAAGCCCCTGATCAGTCTTGAGCGGGCACGCCTGCCTATATTTTCCGGTGACATGAGGGATTACTACCGTTGGAAAGCAGAATGGGAAGACTTGCAGCAGCTGGGAAACCCACACGGATTGGAGAATGTGAGGGAATTCCACCTTCTAGGCAGCTTAGACGACAAAGTCAAGAGGGACTTTTTGTTGTCCAGCTGCGGATCCGCTGCCGACGTGTTCAGGCTTCTGGACAATAAGTACGGAAACAAGCCAAGAATAGTGCTGCTCAAAAGAGGTGCAAGAACTTCCCCCCGTAAAGGGAAACCAACCCAGAAAGACAATCGAACTGATTCAGGCAGTGGAAAGAGCACTTCATGAACACCGAGTCCTAGGGGAGGAAGATGCTGTGAAAAATTGGGTGGTAGCACAGTCGATTGAGAGTAAGCTGCTTGATTCCCTAAAAGAAAAGTGGCTAACACACAAGAATGACCCTGTTAGCGGCTTTTCATCGCGCAACCACTTCGATTGTTTACTGCAATACCTAAAAAGGCATTTAATTCTGTGCGTAGAAGAACATATGTTGTGAATGCCTCCTGCATTCATAAAGCTGAATATTTTGAATATATACAGTAGAACATAAAGCTGAATATTTGAAAAAGCTGAAGAGGCAGAAAGCTGAATATTTGAAAAAGCTGAAAAGGTTGAAAAGCTGAAAAGTAATAGGCTGAAAGAGCTTAAAAAGCTGAACAGTTTGATAGCCAAACAGTTTCTCTAGCTGCACATAAAGCTGAATATTTTGATAGTTGAACAGTTTCTCTAGCTGAACATAAAGCTGAATATTTTAATAGTTGAACAGTTTCTCTAGCTTAACGTTAGCCGAAGCAGTACCAGAATGAAATTTAAAAAATTACCCATAAGAATGAATGGTCAAAATTTTGCAGAAAAGGCTGAATATTTCAAAAGCTTAACATTTTGATAGCCAATCTCTATATATGTAGTAGCAATGGTCGCAGCAGTAGGAGGACTAACATTAGTATTAGTAGTAGTTGTACTAGTAGTACAGCTATTAGTAGTAGTAGTAGTAGTAGTAGTAGTAGTGGCAGCAGCAGCAGAGATAGCAGTTTTAGTTGTGGAAGACATTGTGGACCAAAGTATTTGTCTCATTATTCTACCAAATCATGAGGAGACGAGACTTCATTACAAATACATTTTAATTGTCTTTAATCTGATTATTATTTTGTCAGGATTAGGCTCATTTGTGTCAGTTTGTAATTCACACAGTAATTAGAGCATTTCAAGATTTAATTGAAGTATCAGCAGTAATAAAGCACTATAAGTCAAATCCACAGCATAATATACAAATAAGCCAGATGAAATACACAAATAGGAATCAAAACATATTTCAAAAACATTTACAAAATAATTTCAAATCTATTCATTTGAGCGTTATGACTTTATTGCTCAATAATTACTACACAGATTATTTGATAATAAATCATACATCAAAAGTGGATAGTTGTTCATTATATATTATAACACATTGTGAAAACATGATTGAATAGTTTGCCTATGCATATTTTATTGCCCAAGTAGAATAAAAACATTAATGAATCAGATTAAACTGAATTTGATGATGTTAAAGTGATATGAACATAACTCAAGTGACCTGAAAGAAATTTAATGGAACTGAACATTATCAAGTTAAGATCCCACACCATGGGGCCACTTTGATCAACCAGAAGGAACCTTAAAGGATTTTATGGCAATATGGTATGACTACTACTGTCAAATGCACGTACTAGCAGAGATTTTGTGAAGGCCCCTCAGTCAACTTTGACTTATTAAGAAAAAAAGTATAAAACAAAGGAAAAGAAAAAAAGAAAGACATCTTGAGACAAAGGTTTCCTATGAAGTCCAGCTAATTAATTCGGGCCTTAAGTGTATTTCAGGACATTTTCTATAATTGTGGGATTGGTTGATTATTTAAATGAATTAAATAACCACCAATGAACAATTTATAAGAGAATAGAAAAGACATGAAAGCCGGCCTTGCAAAACCAAAATCCACTGTGCCTCTAGCAAGTAACCAGTAAACAAATAAAAATTTCTTAAAAACTCTGCGCCTCGGAACAACCACAAGGAAATGCTTCGGCAACATGCTGGTGGCAATTGACCTGATGACTGATGTGCAAAGGGAAGAGATTTATTAAAACCCTTTCAGCAAACTTTGACTATTTAAAAATAAAAAGGTTTTGAGACTGTAAGTTTTCCAGGCACAGTAAACTGGGTTTGATTTGACTTTTGGGTTAATCTCTATGAATTGTTTGACTACTCCTTGGCCACTATTTAGTTCAGAGAAACACACAAAACTTAAAATAAAATTAGATAAAAAAATATGACTACCATTAAGTTTCCTTTTGGGAAATAAATAAAAGAAAATGCAATAAAACAAATTACCAAGACACAAATAACAGAAGAATATATAGAAAATACATGAAAGCAGTCATTTTCAAAATCCATAGTGGCAAACAGTTATTGGTTTCAAAACATTTTCTAAGGCAGGGCTTAACAAAATATGTTATCACAATCAGTAGAACCAGGCATGTGCAGGCAAGATGCATTCTTAGGTAACTGTTCACTCAACCTCTCTGTCTGTTTGCTTATTTGATAAAAAGAGTGATAGTTACATATTGGGTGACAGGATTGGGCAATGACACCATTTTATATGCCTGAAGATACTGTAATTTCAGTGATTTCAAATATTGTTCAGCCCTACCATAAAAGGCTTTTCACATCGTAGTTAGACTTAGGCTAATTAGTCCCATTAGTTTATGGCTTCAAGCTCCAGTAGCCCTGGACTGACAGTCAGGTCAACACTGTCATTTCAATTGTGTGTTAGTCAGAGCTGGGATTACCTTTACTTTTTAAAGATTTCTCCAAAAAACATGGAGTTAACGTCACTTTTGTGACTTCAGGTCTCCAGGTTTGTTTCCCAATCAAATCATGTGACAAGGCTCATATCCAAGCCATGTGTTTAGGACGTTCTCAAGACCATACCCTCAGCTTTGAGTGCACAGTCTCAGCACTGGGCTTATCCATAACTGCTTTTCAGAAGGGTTTACATTAGCCCAAAGCTAAGTATACAATGGTGAAAAAACCTTGAGTATACCTACCAGCTGAAACCCCACACTAATGATTACTATTTAAAAAAAATAATAATAACATACATTTTCATGAAATGCAAAATAAAAAAAACGTTCAATGAATCATATAAGATTAATATTATTATTAACAAAACAGACTAAACTGGTGTCCTCTACTTCAGATTCGGTTATATGGTTCATGGGTCAGTAGTGTAATCTTCAGTAGTGATTCTGTCATGGTGCTGTTTGTTGAATCTGTTCATTGCTACCACAAACCAAAACTGTCAACGGAGCACACTGTCAGTGTGAAGATGTAAATGAGTGAAGTCATGACCTTTGACATGTTCATTGGCTGGAAGAACTGCTGCTCCCTATTATCTGGTCTCGTTTGGCGTGAGGACAGCGTCACCGACACAGAGGTGTTGAGAGGCAGGGGAATGGAGCTTGACCTAAGAAAAGACAACAGAAAATTTATAATCTGAAGACCATGACAGAAAATATACACAAGAGTTGCACCATACAAAGTAATCGACTACCTTGGACACTGCTGCAGGGCAGAAATCCATTTTCCGTCCAGAGCCACTTCACACAGAGAGGTTTTGAATGGCTGAATGTGTTATGCATGTTTAGCTCTCTGGGCAGTCTGGAGGTCTCAGCTGTGGAGTGGCTGGATCACAGTGGAGGAAGACCTGAAGAAAGAACTTCATTCAAAATACACTCCCAACTGTAACTTTAAAGTCAAAAGCTACAAAAACTGTTTGATACACAGACAATTTTATCAAAGTACACACAAGAATATTCGTTAAAAAATAAATCCCTCAATGGCCTACTTTATGCTTAGTTATGAAGAAACCTTTGCACTGAGAGGGGAAGCACATGTCTCTTTGTGATCCAGCAGTAATGGGTCCATTGTCGACAGACAGTTAAGCCAGGGCAGCTGCCTCGTCTGTGGCACCATGGTGTTGCTGGTCATGAGTTGGTCCTCACAGTATTGAAGAATATAGGACCAAGGTCTCCCATCCGGGGGACAGTAAACTTACATAATTTAGAGTATCTGGCAAGGCCACCCACCCTGCTAGAGAGTGTAGTGGGAAATTTGGTGGGAATGTGGGGTTTCAACTGGTAGGTGTAAGTACATTGGAAAGTATGTGTTACATTGAGAACATATACTTTCTGATGTATTTTTGCTATAGTAAATGTTGGCAGCTGTATACAGCTGCTGAAATCGTTTTGGCCTGTGAATTTATCAACCCTGACCCAGACCCACCCTGACAAATGCACAGGCCAAAATGTGCTGGAAATATGGTCCATTACATTATAGTTATCTGTAAAACAATTTAGCCTTTTTGATTATTTCTGACGGTTGATCTATAACTGCTATGCTGCCGTGTGTTATTCTTCATTAGTTCTTATTTGTAATTATATTTCCTATGGTTGCCATGTTGTTAATTCTGTTTTATTATTGTGTATTCTGTGAAGCATTTTTAATTAGCCAAGGTTTTAATTTTGAACCAGATTGGAGAGTTTGCTGTGTATAATTCTCTCAGCAACATAATGTCCTTGTAGGTCAATTTGTCTTAGACACATTATAACGTTCATATCAAGTGTTGAGTGGTGTATCCAGAGATTAAATTGGGCCGGAGCCCTCCGGAGCTCAGCCGGAAGTGGGACTTTTGTCAGACACATTTTTCATAGAAATGCAAAAGAAATGTTATTTTTTTGTCATAATTACATGTAAATCTATGTTGCTTTGTTATAGCTAGCATCTTGTTAGCATGTTAATGTGTAGCTACAAGACTCAAGGTTGTGCTAAGTGCAGAAAACATAATATGGTGTGACACTTTATCATATGGTGTGACCTGTCTGCCTGTCACGCCATATGATTTTGATTGTCACACCATATGATACGAATTGTAATTTCCTGCAGATATAACAATAAATAACAAAGTCCAATGTATGTTTTGTCCTTCTAAACATTTAACAACAAAAGATTGTGTTTAGTTTAGTTTAGTTTTATTCGTTGATAAAGATTTCTACCTTATCAGACAGACACAGCAGACCCCTTCACAGAAACGTTAGAATGCTGTTTAAGTCTAAACAATGTTTTGTCTTCATCTTAAACCATACATTCCCTTTTCTTTTGTCAGCTTGAGGCAAATAATGACACTCTGCGAGGAGAGAGGAGTTGCTGAGGCAAAGAAAAGAAAAGTAAACGACAACGGTCTGTTTCCATTCGCTGACCAATAGGAAGGTCTGAGGGAGGGTTTTAGAGGGTGCCTTCATTGTTGATTCAAAAGGCCTTGGGGCAGATTTCTTGAAGCCTGGAAATACATGATATCTAAAATATCATTGGACTAGAACACTGTAGGCAGTGCAACTAAGAGGAACGCAGTTATGAAATGTAGAGAATCTCATCTCATCTCAACCCTAATTAATATTTCCTGCCATATGAGTGATCAGTACTCACCAATAGGTAGGTTAATACATGTTTTGCATTGACACATGGCAACATGATCATATGGTGTGACACTATATCATGTGGTGTGACATTCCAAATTGTGAAAATAACATACCTTTATTAATGATAAAATGTGAAAATGTTCATGGAATACATAGAAAATAGTATGAGCAAGAGTCACAAATATTTTTATAATTTTATAGCAAGGTTTGTCACAATAAATAGAAAATACGTTGAAAGACTGACGACATAGGTCTCACATTGAGCAATGATTTAGAAAATAATACACAAATTTAATTAATTTTCACAAAACTATAATGGATCACAGTTTAGTTATGATAAAGGACTTTGATAAAGTGAGTAACTTAAGAAAGGTATAATCCATTTTCATTTTATATACAATTATTTTCATGTCACACCATATGACGATTTTAGGCACTAATACAACAAATTGTCACATAAATTCTGATTCCAATTGAAAATCTAAAAATAACATATGTTTCTATAAAGATGAGAGTTAGTAGAACAAAAGTCAATCATTTTTATGCCTGTTATTTGAAGTTTTTGAAAAAACACTTTTTTCTGGTGTATATGTCACTGACCCAAGTCTGTATAACTACATGGTCTGTCAAATTCCGTACATTGCATTTTCAGTAAACGATGATCATTGTGATTGAACTTTTAGATTTTACCATTGTCAGTTTAAGTTTTGTGTGTTTTAAATCAAAATGTGCAAAACATATTATACTTTTTCACACAAAATGGTATTAAACAATTTTCTTAATCCCTTAATCCACGAAAAAATATTAGTTTAGTCACAAATCCCTAGTATTTTTCAATGTCGTTACGACTCACCGGATTTCTTTATGAACTGCTGCAGGGGATTACACAGTACACAGGATTGTGATAACTGTAGTACGTTTTCATGACACCTGAATTGAGACAGTGTTGTGGTTGAGAGATGAAAATGAGGTCCAGCAGTGTGTTCTTCTGGGTGGTTGCAGCAGTGATTAGTTGGGCATATCCCCTAGACCGAAACAGCTCCAGTATTGGCATACTTCCGTTGGATAAGAGATTCTCATTGAAATCGCCACAGACAATGATGGGGTGGCAATCCATGATCTCCAGTGAATCCAAAAGGCTTACCAGATTTGACAGGAATGATCCAATGCTGTAGTCTGGAGGTCTGTACACAGCTGCAATCAGTGCACTCACAGGGGCTTCAACCTTCAGAGCCACAAACTCAAGATCAGTCACATTATGTAGATACTGTTTTTCACACACTTGAAAGTGGTTTTTCACATAAACAGCAACTCTGCCACCACCTCTGTTTGCCATTTGTGGGAGATTTGTGTACGACATGTGTCTGTTGCGCTTGAACATATTGTAGCCCTCTAAATGGAGGCTGTGTGCAAACAAAGGAGCCTTGTAGGTGGGTTTCCGTGAGACACAGAACATCTGCAAGACACAGTCAGTGTGACCATCTTAAAATGTCCCCACAGGTCTATTTGTAAAGGCTCTTGGACACAGTGTCTCACTGGTGGTAGCTGATAGAAGTCTCCAACAGCGATTACTGAAGTTTTTGACTGCCTTTAATCTGTTTCAGTCTGGCATCCATATATGCAAAAAGTGGCTTTGACACCGTGGACACTTCATCAATGATGATGATTTCAGCATTTAACAGATCTGATCTGACCTCATCCAGTTTATTACCAAGTACTTGAAATGGGGTTTTTAGGCTTCTTTGCAGCTTGAGCAGAGAGTGCAATGTTGAACCTGATATATTAAAGGCTGTGGTTCGAATGAAAGCAGTCAACGGGACAGTGGGGTTTGATATGTCAGCCTCCTCAGCACGTCTCTACAGTTTGCACAGTATTTTAGATGCTTCTGAGTAGATGCATTTGATGAGATGTGACTTTCCTGTTCCAGCACCACCGTTTATGTAAATGAAGAATTGCTCAGGATCAAGGCCACAGACATGCTTTATGTACCAGTCTCTGACTGCATGGAACACACACGTCTGTTTCTGGTTCAGATTCTGATACATTTGACGTAAGAGTGTTGGGTCAACTGCAGTGGGTTCTCTGATGGCTCTGGCTTCTGTTACAGCATTAGCCTGCTTTGCATATTCTGGGACATCCTCCTGTACATTTTCATGATCTGGCGCTCTTGCTTCCAGTTCTTCAATACACTCCAAACTCACTACTTCAGATTCAGGTGCCAGATTACACCATTCACCAATCACACCTCTGTTCTGTTCAAACTCCTCAATTGCACTCTCAATTCCTTCACTGTTTTTTTCATATTTTTCTCTGTTTCGTTCCACAATGCATTTGACGGACTCTGGACGGTTAGCACCTGGTAGTTGAACATGGCCACGTTTGTTGAATGACTCACGCGTGGGTAAAAAAGGTTTCAGTTCATCGTCTGATCGGTAAGGAACGTACAGTTTCAGTAATGTGCCATAAAACTCTCTCTCTCTGGATATTTTTCCTGCAATGTGCAGTGAAATCTGATGACAGCAGGCTTATCAGTTTCTCTCTTTTGAACATATCCCATCTCATTCAGCAGAGAACAAACCTTTTTACCTTTGGTCTGCTGGCCATACACAAGTCTGCAAGTTGAGGCAAAGTCTGCCATCATCCACACATGTATACATTCTGATGTTGTGTTTTGCAGGTCTGACATGGGGCGACTAGTTTTCACTGGGTTGTCATCTGTCGGTATGAATACGACACCGCGTGAACACTTCTTCATTTTGATACCACATGCACGGGTGACACACTCCTGGGTACTGACCTCTCTCTTTTTGGAATAGGCCTGCATGATTTCCCTCATTTCATCACACTCATTGACATTTTCTCTGTTGGATTTTTCAATGAGCGTTTTGAGATACTCACAGACAGAGTTTTCACTTTTGCAAATGTATGTGCAGATGTAGTTGATCAAACTGTAATAATTCAGTATGAACTGAACATCAATATTTGCATCCCAGGCAGAAAGTAGAAAAACAGGAGCTCCTTCTACCCATAGCAGGCAATATATGTGTGGGCTTCCTCTGTGCTGAAACTCAACTCGGTAAAAGTAATCAAAGACTTTGCCAAGGGGTTGCGCAGGCGACAAGATCAAATCTTTGTATAAGGCCTCAACACGCTTATCAAACATGTGCATTGTAGTCACAGGATTGCTTCGCAATATGTCACACTTTGTGGACGAGTCAAGTTCATCAAAATCAACTTCCTCACCCTGACATTTTATTGCTTCAATCACCTCAGGCCAACGCATTTCTGCTGCAGAAAACGTACAAAAGAAAGTAGGAGTTCCGAGCTGTCTTATCATGGCAAACAGATCTCTCGTTGTTTTCTCCCAATAGGCTGGTGTCCCTCTCAGCGGCTGCGTGAATCTGACTGCATCTTTATTTCTCACCAGTCTTTCAACCTCTCGTTTGTCTCGCAACATTCCTGATGTTATTTTGCGTCCATCTCTGGTGAAAGGTTTTCCCTTACGTAATTGGATTGTCAGGCTGGATGTGGCCAAGTGTATTTCACTCACAAACTGTGCAAAGAACAAATAGTTTGTGTCTCTGGCAAAGCGATCATCAGCACCTAAAAGCCTGGTTTGGAAATAACTACTGGGTGTTATTTTCTCTGTCTCTGTTCATCTAGTGTATTTTGACCAGTGGGGAACTGAACAGGGAAAGCCATGGCCTCAAGTTTAGGTGTTTTGAAAAAGCTGACTGGACTATTTCCTTCTGCAGGGGCAACAGAGTAGATTCCAGACCACCATTTGGCATGTCACCTTCTTGTTCTGGATCATCATTCTGCTCCTCTGGTTGGCTGTCATCACAAAGTAGCGTGTCGTTGTTGTCCACGTCATTTTCAGGACCATGTTCTGTCTCACACAGTGCATTTCTCTCACACATGTCAATTTCCATTAAGTCATCTTCATCATAATCAACTTCGTCCATGGTCGCATTAACATCATCACAATCATCATCATCATCATCTTCCTCATCGGGAAGCGTTGGGTCACACAGCTCAGCCTCATCTCTGATAGTAATGTCCTTATACTGTGGGTGAATGTGCTTGAGTTTATTCAGTGCTTGCACCAGTTTAGACCAGGTAACAGTCTGGAACAGCTGATGACCTCTGTAAGACAACCGCCTCTTTAGTTTTACTCTCAGGACCTGAGACTCACTTCTCAGTCTTGGCAGAGCGTTAACAGTTTCCTCAATCTGAGATGGAACACAGACAACATTCCCTCATTGTCCTTTAGGAAGAGGAATAATTTTTGCAAATGTTATGCACATGGCGATTAGATGTCTTTCCAATATGTTGAGATCACACAGTTCAGGTGGAATGTCAGTAAGCTCCAAGTTGTTAGCTACAGCAAGGCTGGGCATGGCTCCATTTTTAAGGTGACTATGGCAGGTGTGACAAATCCACTCTCTTTCTCTCGTCAGGCACTTTGCACTGTTCATTTCTGCAGCCTTCGTCACAAATATGAACATACTTTCCAGTCAGGCATGCTTCAACCACATCTGGATTTTTACATAATTTGACCTTGTGCAGCATTGAATTTGGTTTGGAAATGAAGCCTTTTGACACACTGTGCAACAAAATGTGGGACCAGCCTTTATTTGTGATCTGAAAACAGATATGGCCTCGCTGATCAAGGGGTTTTCAGCCTCTCATGTGCTTGTCTATGTATTCGTCTGTATTTCCTTGTTATTTTCATTGCACATCTCATCTTATGCATACTCCTAAATGCAAGATTGGTTGTTGAAGGTTGTTATGCTTCTCTCGCATTCATTGTCTCATTAGTTGTCTTTGTTTTTCTCTGAATTCAGGATTGCGTCTGTACTGGTTCGTTATGTAGCCTCTTTGTTTTTCTCTGAATTCAGGATTGTGTCTGTACTGGTTCGTTATGTAGTCTTTTTGTTTCTGTCTGAATTTAGGATTTTCTCTATATGCAGTTCTTATATTATTTCTTCTATTTTGGCGTAATTCTGTTTTTTTTCGATAACAATTTCTGAAAATTGCTTGTTTTCTTTGTCTGAGTTCTTCATCAGAATATTGCCTGTTTGCAGAAGATTTTTTCTTTGCTCTGAATGTTTTGTCAGAAGCATACTTTTCCTTTTCTTTCCTCTTTTGGTTCTCCTTTCTTTGAGATACCTTTCCAGAGCACAAATGTCTCCTCTTATATTTTCTTCTTGCCTCTTTACTAATTTTCGATGGGAGATGTCATGTAAGGCACTATCACCCACCATTGTATCAATTATTGGAGCAGAAGAGTTTGATTCATTTTGAGGAGCATCATGTGGTGTGTCAGAATTCAAAGTGAATTGGCTCAATGACTCTGGTTCAGTTTCCATGTCAGTGCATGCTTCATGTACAGTGTTATTTCAGACATCAATGACAACAGTGGTTATCCTTGGAGCACTCAGGCTTGCCTGTTTCTGAAGAGCATCATCCAGCACAGCAGTTGAGAGAGCAGCAGTGGTAGGTGGACTGTGTGTGTCTGGCATGGCATTATTCAGGTTTGCTGTGTTCACAATGTAAAACTCCACAGGCTTCAACTCGTAGGTACAGGAGGAATGTGTGTCCATCATCTTGCGTTGCTTCATGAGCCTGTCAATCATATCACTGAGATGTGGGATTGTCAGCATGACAGCTGTACCAGCCATGACCGAACCCAGGGATATAGGCAAACCTTTGGCTGTTCTTAAGTGTGGATCAAAGAAACCGAATCTGCCTGACCTGGTTCTGAATACTGCAATACACAACGATCTCATCAGCAGCAGTGCATATTGGACCTCTGATAACAAACAGCTCCTGCCTCTAGGTCCAGAAAGTCATCTACAGCTCCCGGTAAAGGTTCGCCAATCGTCCCGTATTTTGAAAGTATTTTCATGTCTACATGAATCTTGTTGGCTTTCAGCTGATGGTCTTATCTCAGATGTAGGACTTATACGTGACAAGCACTCCATCAACTCCCCCATAAGCCGCAATGTTAATTTTGAGCCTAAATTTCTGGAGAGCAGACGGGACCTATTCTGTCTCTTGCTCTCACGCCCTCATTTTTCACTCTACAGAAATAAAAAAACACATCACAGGGTTCAGCAATGTCTCCTGTTACTCACTGTATAAATATTATGGCCACAACCATTACACTTTGTTCTAGACCTGCAGGAGTTTGGGAGGTGTTTTCCCATTTATTCTCATGGGGACATTTTCAACTTTGGTTCTGCTACTGGTCCAGCATATGTGCAGCTAGAGAAACTGTTTGGCTATCAAACTGTTCAGCTTTTTAAGTTCTTTCAGCCTATTACTTTTCAGCTTTTCAACCTTTTCAGCTTTTTAAAATATTCAGCTTTATTTTCAGCTAGAGAAACCGTTCAGCTATTAAAATCTTCAGCTTTGTAAGCCCATTCAACCTATTACTTTTCAGCTTTCAACCTTTTCAGCTTTTTCAAATATTCAGCTTTCTGCCTTTCAGCTTTTTCAGCCCATTCAGTCTATTACTTTTCAGCTTTCCAGGCTTTTTAGCTTTTTCAAATATTCAGCTTCATGTTCAGCTAGAGAAACCTTTCAGCTATCAAAATGTTCAGCTTTTTAAGCTCTTTCAGTTTATTACTTTTCAGCTTTTCTGCCTTTTCAGCTTTTTCAAATATTCAGCTTTATGTTCAGCCAGAGAAACTGTTCAGCTATCAAAATATTCAGCTTTATGTTCAGCTAGAGAAACTGTTCAACTATCAAAATATTCAGCTTTTTTAGCCCATTCAGCCTATTACTTTTCAGCTTTTCTGCCTTTTCAGCTTTTGAAAAATCAGCTTTTCCTGCAAAATCTTGACCATTCATTCTTATAGTTTTATGCATTCCAAGCAAATATTTTCTAGTACATTCAGCAGATTTCCGAAATCACTTCAGCCGTCAGCATTCACACTGTATTTTCACAGGAAATGCAATTTTTCTAGTTATATTTAAAAACATTGTATTTAGGTAGGGTACAAATCCATCAAAAGCCATTCCCTGTTACTACATATAAGTATCAGAAGGTATCAAAGTCATTTCTACAACTTGAAAAATCATCTAACTACTACACTTGTCCTAAGTACTAGAATTGCTGACAGCATTGACTATGTGTTTATTACACAGAGTGCCACACCTTACCCTCACAACTTCCTCCTTCAGGTCTGCAACAGGAATTAAACTTTAAATAAGCAGAGCTGTGGAATTTCCATTAATAGACTTTGGTGGTGGAGTTCCGGTCGGGCAGCGCCATGTAAACACAAAGTTTTGCAGAGCTCTTCATGTGAACTACTAACATCAGAATATTACTCTATTATATTACCACTACCAACTTCACATGCTTAGATAAACAAGTTAAGTTTGGTCGGTAATCTCTCAACTGCCGAGGAAAATGCCAAAAAAACCTCAAGGAAGCAACAAGTCAGACTCGGAGGAGAAGGCTAACGCTAATGCTATTGCTAGCACAGCAGAGGTCTCTGACACGCCCAGCAACCAGCACGTCCTGCTACTGGCCATTGAGTCTTGAAAACAAGACCTGATGGCAAAAATGGAAGAAAAGGTAACAGCACAGTCGGCGAAACTTTGCGGCCAGACTACCCAGAGTCGGACAGAATTTCGTAGTGCGGTGGAACATTTATTTTTTTTTAACATATATTTATTGGTTTTTATATTTATACATTTACATCCAACACTCTGAACATTTTGAACATATGGCAGAAATGAAAATAATAATGATAATTATAATAAGAGTACAGCGTACATTCCCCACGACAAATGAATATATATATATATACTAGAACTACAATCATGGCTGCAAAAAAACTTTCTCAAACTAAACAGTGACAAATCTGAAATCATACTCATTGGCCCAAAACATCTCACCACATCGACCCAGAACTTCACCCTCAGCTTTGACAACATCAACCTGTCTCCCTCTCCCTCCATCCGTAATCTTGGCATCATCATGGACAGTACTCTTTCATTCGAACAGCACATCAGCCGCCTCACCCAAACTGCTTTCTTCCATCTAAAAAACATTGCCCGCCTCCGCCCACTACTCTGCTTCTCTGCAGCTGAGACTCTCATCCACGCATTTATCACTTCAAGACTGGACTACTGCAACAGCATCCTCTATGGCTCATCTTCCAAAGTCCTCAATAAACTTCAATACATCCAAAACTCTGCTGCCCGCCTCCTCACCCACACCCGCTCCCGCGAACATATCACCCCCGTACTCCAAAACCTTCACTGGCTCCCTGTCCCACACCGAATCAACTTCAAGCTCCTCCTACTCACCCATAAAGCCCTCCACAACCAGGCCCCTCCCTACCTCACGGACATGCTCCACCACCACACTCCTTCTCGAAACCTCAGATCCTCAGACGCTAACCTTCTCTCACCCCCCCTCAGGACCAAGCACCGTACCTGGGGGGATAGAGCCTTCTCCATTACTGCCCCCTCCCCAAACACATCCGTGACTGCCCAGACTCATCCACCTTCAAGTCATTACTCAAAACCCACCTCTTCAAACTCACTTTTCATCTGCACCTGTAGCTGTTTGCTGTACTCAACCTGTTCTCCCAAAAAACCTACACAGATCCATATCCTCATACACTGTTCTTTTTACTACATATTTCTCCTCTATCGCACCATGCACTTGAGTTTATGCACCATGCACTTGATTTTATGTATTCTTGTATGTATTCTATTCTTGTAAAGTGTCTTTGAGAGTTTTTAAAAGCGCTGTACAAATAAAATGTATTATTATTATTATTATTATTAATTTCTCTTAAATAATTTATAAATATCTATCGGAAGCCCGTCTGGACCTGATGCCTTACCTCCTTTCATGCTTGTAATGGCGTTAGAAATATCATCCAAATCTAATTCCTTCTCCAATTCAATTTTTGTATCTTCAGGAATACAGGGAATGTCCAGTCCATCAAGGGAACTGTTTTGGTTTACCAGGTCTAGTGGGCAGTCAGAGTTATAAACTGTTTTATAGTATGAGACAAAAGTGTTATTAATTTCTGTGCGACCAGTAGGTAATTCTCCTTGTTCGTTCCTAATTGTATTAATGGCTCTGTCAGACTCAAGCTTCTTTATTTGCCAGGCTAGCAATTAACCAGGCTTTTCACCCTGGTTATAAAAAGTTTGTTTCAGTCTTAATAGACTGTCCTCAGCCTTAAGCATAGAGAGCTCCTCATATTTTGCTGTAAGGGTAAGTAGTTCTTGTTTTGTTTGTGTCGAATTATCTATGATAACCACTCTTTCTAATTCTCTAATTTTGGAGTCTAATTCATTCATTTTCTGTTTGAATTTATTAGATTTAGAGCTGGTGAAGCTTATCATTTGTCCTCTAATATATGCTTTAAAAGCCTCCCACCTAATGGCTGCTGTTGTTTCATTCGTATTTTATTGAGAAGTAGACATCAATGTGCTTGCCTACAAATTTTATAAAGGCCACTGAGTAAAATTCGATGGTTTTAGCTTTCAGATTGATACCATAACATCCCAATTTATTATAAGACATGGATTATGTATTAAAACATTTTTTAATACCAATATCAACTTAGTGTTATATTAGAAAACAGTTTTTTTAAAGTACATCTTACAAAGGAAGTACTACCTGAAAGCAATAAAACATATTATGTATTAAATCTTATATAAATATATCAATATCAAGTTAATAGTACATTGAAAAACTTCTTTTCAAATTACTCACAGAAAAATAAAGGTGCTAACTGGAACCAAAAATGGTTCTTCGGAGTGATGCCATAGAAGAACCATTTTTAGTTCCACAAAGAACCTTTTCTTTTCTTTGAAGAACCATTCCTGCAAACGGTTCTTTAAAAAAAACCCAAAGGTGCCTCAAAGAACCTTAGCAAAAATCAGTTCTTTAAGGAACCATTTTCAAGAAAGTTCTTGGTGGACCCAACTGGTTCAGTAAAGAACCTATTTTAAATGGTTCTTCAGTAATTTTTCAGAATAAATGGTTCTTTGAGCATTTTAAATCGAATCATTATGGGTACGTTGAAAAACAAGTACAATAACATTCTGTATTGACATTTTTTATTTCATTGCCAGCTATTAAGACACATACATTCTGTGCAAAACATGGACATTGCAGGGTTTCAAGTTAAAAGACTGTAAGACCTTTGAAACTACACAAACAGAACAGCCTCCTGCACACACAATCCACTGTCGAAACAGTTATTTTAGTCAATAGGTGTCTCAGCAATCAGACACAAAAACTTTTATATAACTAACATTAGTCTACAGCAAGCAAGAAAATACCTTTTAAAATTCTTTTAAATTGAACTTTGCTTTTCAAGACCTGTAGATACCCGAACAAGTGCATACAAATTCATATATTCAAACCTTAAAACTTGAAAGAACAAGCCATCAAGAAAAGAGACAAAAATGTAACGTGTGACAAACATGACAACTGCCAGACATTTTGAAGTGTCCAAAAGAACAATGATGCAGGACCTCAAAGGGCTGGACCAAGAACCTGTTTTCGGTATCTTTCAGGGAATACAAACCCCTACTGTGACTCCATTTAATGTAACATACTAAGGGACATGAAGTGCATTTGCCACCCTCTGCACAGCTACTGGTACTCTGGTAGTTGGAGTATCAAGCTTCAAGATGAATGCCTCCAAAAATGAGAATGTCTTCTTCAGCTGACTTGGGTAGGCAACATTGTAAATCAGATAAAACGCTAATACCAGACTCATAGCCAAGGAAATGTCCACCTCTCCATTGTCCATTATCATTTTGTGCCCATCCATCTGGACATTAACTGAAGTGCAGTCACTCAGTGGCTTCCCATCACTGCTGTTCAGGGTGATACAAGGCTTACCACTTTACTCTACAAGATTTAGATGTTTACAAATTCCTTTCTAAGCATCTTTCATTGATTAAGATACCCCAGAGGAAGACTACGGCTATAATGAACAATTAAATCTGCCAATTATTTTCTCAATTAATTAATTAATAATTTGGTTTAATAAAGATCAGAATAAAAAGAAAAATGTCTGTCATGATTATTTTCAGCTCAAGGTGATGCTAATTCAGTTTAATGTAAGACAAGGAAAATAAGCCAATTCCACCATTAGAGAAGCTGGAATTTATAAAAAATATTTAAAATGTGTTTCTTGAAAAATGACAAATGATAATCTATTGAAGACAGCCCCCCTCAACACACCATACATTTCAACAACTAACCTTATTCATCACAAAGAGATGAGAGGCATTCTCTTTGAAAAGAGATGGTAGGAGGAGTATGGCTGCATTCACCATCTGACCTACAAAGAACAAATTAATTAAGTTATTAGAAATGTGTTAACTCAATGTTAACAATTCTTTTAGGATACAGTGGAACTTTGCAGAATATCATCAGGGCCTGTGCAGCTTACGATTTCTTTCAGTATCAGTTTGGCTTCCCTCAACAGACTGCAGGCACAGGCTCTTCAGGTTGGTGTGAGGTGCCATGGACACAAGCTGGTTTGACAGCTTGTTGAATCCCCTGATGACCTGTTTGTCCATATCAGTCTTCAGCAGTGCTGATGCTTCTTCGAGTAACTTAAATAGAACATAAAGATTAATTGAGAATACTAGCCATCCTATGAGCATTCAGAAGCAGATGAAGAATATATATTCAGTATATTCAGATATAAAAAGGCACTGCATCTATGATTGCTTCATTCAAAGCCTATGCGTCACACTGTGGAGAAATGAGCCTTAAAAACTTGCATCTTAATGTAAAAAGTACAGGAATTTCTCAAAAAAAGCAGGTATTCAAATAATGGTGTAGTTCCCATGGGTACTTGAAAGTTCGTGTATTTGAGTATTTGAGAGAAAAAAAAATTCAAGGCTTTGTACGTTTTGAATTTATATATTTTGTGCAACAACAGAAATTTAAGTTCAAAGTCTGCCATCACTGTAACAGCACAATTGAGAAGTGTTCACACATTCAAGCCTCTCTTAATTGTTGTCTGTGAGCTTCTGTAAAGCCTGTTAATTCTCAATAAAAAAAAATTCTCAGTGTTGTAACAGTAATTAACCTCGATCGGTGTCTCAAACTACGCTTTGTTGGGTCCTTGAATTTGAGGGAATTGGGCCTGGAAAGTCCTTGAATTTGATGTTTAACAAGGTGTGGGAACTCCGAGTCACAAATAATAGCCAGTGACTCTGCCAGCAACAACAACAAAAAAAGCCAACTGCCAATACAGACTGGGTAAAAAAAATAAATAGGAAAGGAGGAGGAAATATCTGTAGCCTATTACAACAGCTCATATGGTAAATCCAGTGATGTCCTTTTCCACAGCACTTACTCTATCAGTACAAAAGTCATTTTATACTCATACTCTCTATAATAAGTATAACATTACTATACGCTGTTGCTCCGAGATGCTCTTTTTCAACAGAAATAACTACTACTAATTAAAAAACAACTCACCACAACTGGGATAGTGAGACAGGGGAATTCTCCTAGGACCTCTTCACTAGTGTGTTGAAAAACGTAGTGTGCTCTGTACTTTTCCATTTTCTGGAGGTGTTGACGAATGGTGTCCACGTTGGGCCTCATCTTTTGGCACTCCCGCTTCATCACTGCAATATGCTGGTCAATACTCCTCTGGTCCTCTCCATCATCCATTGTATCAGTTTGCTGGGTAGGAAATCATGTCAATTGCAAATTTTGATTTCAATATCATGCACCTCTATGCTTAAACATTTACCAACCATCAACACTTTGTAATTGCAGATGAAACTTACTATATCTTTCTTAAGAAGGACACAAGGTTGAACATCTGATGATCTTTTCCTCCCTGTGTTTGGCACAGAGTATTTCTTTCTCATTTTATCTATCTCATCGACGTTCACTAAAGGCCTTCTTTCCTTTTTGAACTTGTTTCTCAGTAACTCATGCAAAGCATCCTAAAAAGACAAAAAGTTAGTTATACCAATTGTTTATAATCTAGGTATATTGAACATGTAGCCAATTAGATACTGTGAACAATACTTAACTTGCAAATTAAATAACATTTATGACATTCAAACATTGAACAGCTGGGTGTCAACAGCTTGTGTCGTATTACATGAGTTTGTATTGACTTTAAATGCTAAGTAGAAAATTAAAACTGCAAGCAGTGATGAACGGGCCCTCGCAGTCCACGCGCATCAGGGCATGGCGCTTAGCTGGCCCCATTGCCCAATTATTGTGTGCGCATGTCTTAACTGTCCGTGTGTTAAACGGACTGTATTTAGTCAAGATATGCAAGACTGTCTGTTTGACCACAATGTGCAGGAAATTGTTATTTTATATTTTGGCCGTTCTTTGGACTATCACAATTCTTTTAATAAGTTTTTGTCAGGAGGGTCCACAGATGCTGTGTGCAAAGTTTGGTGCAAATCGGAGAAATTGCCTGGGAGGAGTTCGAAAAAGTAGGTTTGCGACATTTTGCGAATGGAAATCTAGGGCGAAAGTGGGCGCGGCCTACATCACACAATTCAGCTGTATGCAGGGAACACGTAGATATAAGGTTTAACAACTTGCGCCATTTTATGTGGGAGTTATTAGCCAAAAATGGTTTTGCGTTGATAATAGCGCCACCTGCTGGTCATTTTTGGTGTGTGAGTTACAGGGGCCAATGTATACCACCCCTATCAATTTCATATCCATAAGTGTTATGGTGTGGGCACAGTGCCAAATATAAAATTAGACTGCCACCAGAGAGCCACCTAGTGTCAGATCGGTAACACCTTTATCAGCTATCCTCAGGAGGGCATTGGCAATGAGTGTACCAAGTTTTGTGTTAATCCGACCAACCGATGTGGAGATATAAAATACTTCAATTTAAAGAGCGCCACCTAGTGGTCATCGGCCAAAATTGCACACAGCCTAAGGGGCTCATGTGGAAGTAGTATCCTGAGTTTCATGGCATTTGGACACACCATTGTGGAGATATGCAACACTTCCTGTTTTGACCCTAATCTACAGGAAGTTATTTAATAACTTGAGTATTCTTTGGCATATCAAAATTCTTTTAATAACTTTTGTCAGGAGGGTCCACAGATGATTTAATTTACGAAAAAAAATGGTAGGCGGAAATGGGCGTGGCCTATATCAGGAGATTCAGCACAATTCACTGAAGGTGTGGATGTAAGGTCTTTGAATGTGCGACAAAAAGCACTTTCCTTGATAATAGTGCCACCTAGTGGTGGAAATTCACAACGACAACAGATTATAAAAATTTTTGCCAGGTGTGATGTATATTCTAAGTTTGGTGAGTTTTGGGGTATGTTCAGGAAGTGAAAAATGGGATCATTTGTGACAAAGAAAAACAAATAACAAAATAATAAAAAAATAAATAATCCTTATGAAAACAATAGGGTCCTTGCAGGTTCCCTGCTCGGGCCCTAATAATTACAAAAACAATAGGGTCCTCGCACGAGATTCGTGCTCGGGCCCTAATAATAATCCTTACAGATACAATAGGTCCTCGCACGAGATTCATGCTCGGGCCCTAATAATCCTTACAGATACAATAGGTCCTCGTACGAGATTCGTGCTTGGGCCCTAATAGTTGTTATGCCTGAATACAGGTGAATACAGGTCAGTTAACAAAATCGTTCCTTTTAGGGTTACAATAATGACAAAACATAGAACCTATGAGAACACCCAAGAAAAGGAGACAATAGATCATGTCTATCATCATTCCCTGTTTATAAATCTCTTCATTTCATCCTTAATTGTGAAACACGTTGTAAAGTCTGTTTCAATATGAGCTCTATAATTCAATCAATCAATCATCTTACTGACATTTATTAATGGTTATTGAGATATTACCACCATGATTGTTTACGGGTATGTGGCGGGGCGGAGGCTTTAAATGCGAATATTGTTGCTCAACAATGCCACCTTGGGAATTGCACCCAAAGAATTATTTAACAGTCAGAAACACAGGTTCGTTCCACTCAGGCGGCAAGACACGTGGTTCCCAGTTTACAAAAAAAAACAACTTTATTTACAAATATATATTTTAACAACATTTACCATTCATTCAAAAAAATAATATAAAGGGGAGCCTACTGGTGGGGAAAGAGCTAGTGGAAGGGAAGGGGATTTCATCAAAAATAAATGAATTAAAGAAAAAGGGTTCACCCAGGCACACGTGGCAGTCACACACTGTGATATAACCGAAATCCAAGAAGGCACAACACACAAGGAGGGACACCACCACCCACGTCACCTGCACCACCACTAGAAGCCACTGAGAAGGGGGAAAAAGACGAGAAGTTACAACGGAAACAATTAATCCAAAATGTACAACTTAAAGCAAGGGACAGTTCATAATATAACTAAGCTAAACACAATTGCCTAAACAAAATCAATTAACTTAATCAAAACAATAGCAAAATAAAGAAAACAAATCAAATGATCCAAAAATAAAAAGGGATTAACTCTTTGCAATCATTCAATTAAAAAAGGAAAAAAAAAACAGTTTAAGAACATGGTGTCGGCCAAGGGCGGAGTGACAATCGGGACGATCGGGAGTTTTCCCGGTGGGCCAGCCGGCCGATGAATTTGCGCGAACCGGCCCATAGATTGCTCTGAGCGGCCGTGAGACTACTGCGACCGGCCCTTTGGCTCAGCGGAATTATTCATGTCTATTAATTTCTACCGCGAAAATCTGTAAGACCTGCTATATTAGAAAGAAGCTGAAGTCCACCCAGTATTTATACCACTTGCTCACCCTCTATATCTCAGTCATGGTTACCCTGCACACTCATCTCTGATCTCTCCCATTAATCTACTGATTTTTGTGTAGCCTATCTTAATTTAATTCTTCTTATTCAGGCGTTACAGAACTTTTATGATCACAAATAAAACATTTGATTTGTTTGTTCTTAAATTAACGTAGAATGGAGCAAAGCCTTCTGGGAATGGGAGGGCCTATCACTCTGTGTTTATCCAATGAACCGATTGCAGGTCAAGTCTATTTACAGAAATGAAGGGGGATAAATGAGCGGCCCCTCGTCTAATGGTATGACCCTACAAGATATGACATACGTCAGACAGAGAGAGAGCGGGCAAGTTCGAGGAAAAGTGCAGGATTTTTGACAGCCGAAGAGGATTTGCGTGGATGCTAGTTGTTTTACACGATGGAGGAAGGCAAGAAGAGAAAGAGAGGAGGGGCCGAAAAGGCCAGAATGAAGAAGAAGCGGATGCTGGAGGTGGATGCATCAAAGTGCTCGAAAATCACAGATTTATTCCGAAATCAATCGTCAACGAGTGCTGCAGGTGAATTGACAGAAAGACACAGTTAACGGAGCTGAAGCATTGACGTTATTGCTAGGCGGGAACTAGCACAAGCTAGTCAAATGTGTATGGTAATGTCTAATTAGTGGGCCACTCAGGCTGGTATTTCAGACAAATTAATGACTTAGCCAATTAATAATCCTTGACTGGCTCTTGGATTTGACCATTTGTTTGTCAGTGGCTACTACTAGTAAGTGTTCAGTTTTCTTTATAGCCTTGCTGCTACTGCTAGCTAAAGTTAAGCTAAGTAATGAATTAGCCGTTTGACCAATAGCCTTCACTAGCAGAAGTTAAGTAATGTTAGCCGATGCAAGCGAGCAGGGTTTACGTAGTAGACTCATGGTAAATAATCGTTTTCCAAAATGCATTTAACTTGTTCTATCCAAATTGAGGTGTTTTGTGTTGGATGTCGATTGTGGTATAACTCCGGTGAGTGAGACCGTTTCACCCTGATTTGGTTGAATGCACTGCACAGAATGATCGTGGAGACTTCTTTTGCAATTTAGTCACTCTGTTGTAATATAGCCTTGCAGTGTATAGCCAATGCAATACAGAGAATTATGTCAACATCGTATTTACAATCTAATGAGTTGTATTTTTTTCTTGCTTGATTAGATTTTGGCAATGCATGTTTATAATCACATCTAGAGGACATATGATTTTAGAAATTGTATGGTGGTGTAATAAGCTTTCCCTTACATTGAAATTGCCAAAATTGTTCATTTGCCTTTGTAGAGGACTCTATTATGCATGATGTGGGGGAAGATTGGATAGGTCTCAGTGATTTTTAAGTCACATCTAGATGTGACAAAATAAATTGACATTCATGTGTCAATGGACATGTACTATCTGATCTTTCTCTGTCATGGATGGAAAATATTATAATGCATTAACAGTGTATTGGAACACATTAATTTTTTGTGCAGCATTTTGTGGTTTTGTTGGGAGGTGGGGTGCATTGTATACCGCCGAACTCGCGGCCTGTATGCAATCAGGGGAAAAAGCAATTACCATTATCATGCTGTAAAAAGTTTAATTTGTATGTGCGCCTGTTCTGTTTTTTCCACACAGTCTCAGAATTCAGTCAGACTCAGGCCAGCGATGATGCTGATCAGACAATGCTAGGAGAAGAAGTCACGGCTACAAGTACAGGTGTGCACACATTGCACAATGTTTTAGGTACAACAGAGGATAGAATGCAGTGTATAGGCTAAACAAAATGCAGAAGTTCATTAGTGAAATATGAAGGGAAATGTAATGATTGCAACATATGGAGAATGATACATTATATTGGAAAGACATGCTGTCTTAGTGTAACGTAAGTGTGGATTTTTCATATGCAACTCATTTTTATACATCATTTATGTAATTGCGTTGCATTTAGCCATGTAGTGGTAATACTGTTGATAATAGCTGTTTTTATTTTATGTCATCTTAACCAGACATAGAGGAAGGTGATCTGTCAGTCAGTGCAAGGGAGAGTGAAGCCACAGTGTCCAGGATAGAAATAGAAACAGAAACCGATGAGGAGAGGGATGTGGAGAGTACAGAGGCTGGACCAGCTGAGAAGGAGACTGAATCTCCTCCTCAGCTGGTCCAACTTCTATACTTTCAAAGTAGAGAGGTTGAACCAGATAAGGAGGAGATTCAAAGTAGAGAGGCTGAACCAGCTGAGGAGGAGATTCAAAGTAGAGAGGCTGAACCAGCTGAGGAGGAGATTCAAAGTAGAGAGGCTGAACCAGCTGAGGAGGAGATTCAAATCTTGAATTATTTTGCCCGTCCCAAGTCTAAAGATCTGTCTCTATTTTTTCAATATCACCCCCAACAAACCCCAAGAAGAACCTTGCCTAATATTTTTCATAGTAGGGATGGGATCAACCGCAAGTGGTTGACTTACTGTGAAGAAAGCCATGCTCTCTTCTGCATAGTTTGTTTGGCATATTCAAAGCCCTCTGCTTTTGACAGCGCTTTTGTTAGAGGAGGCATGCAATCCTGGAAGCATGTACATCAAAGAATTGAGGAGCATGAAAGAACTCGTATCCATCGAGACTGTGCAGAGGCTTACTTCTTGAAGGCACATAAAGGGGACATTGAGAGTAGATTAAGGGGGAATCAACTCTCCCTGCATCAAGAGCAAGTCAGAAAAAAACGGCAGGTGATGGATCGTGTGGTCAATGTTGTCAAGGTGATTGGAAAACGGGGTCTAAGCTACCGGGGCTCAGAATTTGAAGCTGCCTACACTTTGGAAGACCGAAGTTTAGACCACGGTAACTTCCTTGAAATGATCATGCTCCTGAGTATGTATGACCCCTGCCTGCAACAACATTTGACTGAATGTATCGAAAAAAGTAAAAAACAGCATGAAGCTGGGGCAAGAGGCCGAGGTTCATTGGTCACTCTGCTTTCAAAAGATACAATCAACAAGGTTGTCAAAGTGATCAGTCAGCTGATAAGGGAGACAATTGCCAGTGAGGTCAGAGAAGCTAAAATGGTTTCTGTCCAGATTGACACCACTCAAGACATCACATCCAAAGACCAGTGCTCTGTGATTTTCAGGTATGTCACAGATGTGGTCCATGAGAAGTTGGTCGCTCTGGTTGATTGTGAGGCCTCTACCGGGCAGTATTTTCTCGACCTCCTAAAAGACACACTCACAAGACTGAATCTCGATGTGTCATGTTGTGTAGGGAGTACTACAGATGGGGCAGCCAATATGCAGGGCAGTTACAAAGGCTTCTCTGCCTTTCTTTCAGAGGAGGCCCCCAACCAAATCCACGTCTGGTGTTATGCACATGTCCTGAACCTGGTTTTAGCGGACACAACAGGCAGTGTTATTCAGAATGCATCGCTTTTCACTCTCCTAAACGACATTGCTGTTTTCATAAGGGATTCTTACAAACGCATGAAAAAGTGGGAAGAAACCAACACAGAGAAGCGGCACAGAAGAATCTCTCCAATAGGACAGACACGGTGGTGGGCAAAAGATGCTGCTCTGACAAAGGTGTTCGGGTGTTTTGGAAGGCCTGACAGTGCCATGTATGTAGATCTAGTTTTGACTCTAATAGCAGTTCAACTAGACACAACCATGAAGCCTACTGCTAGAGCCAAGGCCAAAGGATACATTGAGGGTCTCCTAAAATATGAGACAATTCTCACAGCCCAAATCTTCTTAAGGATTTTTGAGCGCACATCACCCCTGTCCAAATACCTGCAGACAAGTGGGATGGATCTCCTGACTGCACAACGCCTGGTAGTGGGAACAGAGGATGGGCTGAAGAAGTGTGTGCGAGACTTCAGTGGCATTAAAGAAGCTGCAGACCAGTTTGTGGAGTGGGCTAATGGTGAGCTGCTGGAGAAGGAGGACTGTGAGATGGAGGTGGAGGTAGCACTACCTGAAAAACGGGCTAAGAAACAGAAGATCATGCCAGGAGAGCTGGCAGAAGATGAGCCCTTAACAGCAGCTGAGAGGGACTTTGAGGTGACCATACATAATGCCATTATGGACACTGTCACTCAAAGTATTCATGAGCGCTTTGCTGTGAGTGGAAAGCTTTGCTCAGATTTTGCCTGCCTTGATCCAAAAAACTTCCCTGAGGTAAGGGATAAGGGACTTCCAGGATCTGCAATGGAAAACCTCAGCAATTGCTTAATGGAATTTGATGCCAGAGCCACTACTGGTACCTTACAGGCTGAGCTGGCAAGCCTAGCCACACAGTGGGAGAGACTAAAGCTGTCCCCCCTAGAGGAGTACAAGGTGCAGACCTCAGGAGAAGATGATTCACCTGAAGGTACAGAGGATGGTGATGAAGAAGGACCATGCGATGTGGAAGGGCCAGAATTGGTCAATGTCAAGTGTTGTATGTGTAAGAATTGTGCCATTTGTGTCTACCTTATCTTGGCACAGTACAATCTGCTGACAAATTCATATCATGTAATTGGACTGGCCTACAAATTTCTTTTGACAATATCCACTACTCAAGTGGCCTGTGAGAGAAGTTTTTCTACCCTCAAGTTTGTGAAGAACAGACTTAGGAGCACTATCGCCCAAGAGCACTTGGAAGCATTTATGCTCATGGCAACAGAAAAAAACATTCTCATGTCCTTGGACACTGATGGGGTGATCAACAAGGTTGCAGAAACCAGTGACCTTCTGAGACGACAGCTCATGTTTTAAGGTAGGACATGTTTCATTTGTCAAGATGTTTTGTTTTCATTAAAATTTAATATGACCAAAGTATTTATTCATTATGCTGACCAATTCTATTATGACTTGGTGAAAATGAAAGGCCCTTTTCCCTGCTCATGTTTTTCAGGCCAAAACTCCTACTTCCCACCTCCATCTCAGAAGAAGGACTCTACTTTCTGTGCCCCTCAGGAAAGGACATTTATCTCTGTGCCCATCAGGAAAGGACATTTATCTCTGTGCCCCTCAGGAAAGGACATTTATCTCTGTGCCCCTCAGGAAAGGACATTTATTTCTGTGCCCCTCAGGAAAGGACATTTATTTCTGTGCCCCTCAGGAAAGGACATTTATCTCTGTGCCCCTCAGGAAAGGACATTTATCTCTGTGCCCCTCAGGAAAGGACACTTATCTCTGTGCCCCTGAGGTAAAGACACTTATCTCTGTGCCCCTGAGGTAAAGACACTTATCTCTGTGCCCTTCAGGAAAGGACATTTATCTCTGTGCCCCTCAGGAAAGGACACTTATCTCTGTGCCCCTCAGGAAAGGACATTTATATCTGTGCCCCTCAGGAAAGGACACTTATCTCTGTGCCCCTCAGGAAAGGACACTTATCTCTGTGCCCTTCAGGAAAGGACATTTATCTCTGTGCCCCTGAGGTAAAGACACTTATCTCTGTGCCCTTCAGGAAAGGACATTTATCTCTGTGCCCCTCAGGAAAGGACACTTATCTCTGTGCCCCTGAGGTAAAGACACTTATCTCTGTTCCCCTGAGGTAAAGACACTTATCTCTGTGCCCCTCAGGAAAGGACATTTATCTCTGTGCCCCTCAGGAAAAGACACTTATCTCTGTATATAATCAGATGTCTATAGTTCACTATAAACCTATAGGCTACTCAAAATTCCTGATTAATGGTTTGTGGAACTCTTTGGAACTGTCTATATGTATATACTTTAATAGTTCTCTACAAACCTTCAAAGTGCCTGGTTTACCAGTTATTTAATTACCTGTGGTATTAGGTTGGCATTGTCTATACTTGCTTTTTTAAACTTATACAGGCAACTATTTGAGTGCTATGGGTCTGATACCCAGATACATGTCCTTGCATGATGCTTGAAATTTCTATCCACCCAAAAAAGCGCTTTTTATACTGCACTTAAATATCTATAGTTCCTTACAAATTTATTGAAAGTGCCTGGTTTTCCAGTGGTTGAATGGCTTGTTGTATTGCATTAGCACTATCCATAGTTCCTTTCTCCAAATGTATACAATGCTATTACTTTGATTTATACAAAAACATATGTTCATATTAAATGCTGGAAATTATGAATGTACAGATTGATATGCATAGCAGTTGAATGGCCTGTCTAGGCCTGTATTGAAAATGTCTATAGAGTTTTGGTCTTAGGCATCATCCAAGTAAGCTATAGTTACAGATGCCAGGGCATTAACTTCAGATACTGTAAAATATGTATATGTCTACTATTATTCAGAATCAGAATCAGAATCAGAATCAGCTTTATTGGCCAAGTATGTGAAACACAAACAAGGAATTTGACTTGGTTTTTTCTTCGCACACAATGTACATAGACATAAACATGAACATAAACAAACATAACAACATTCAACTAGAAGGAACAAGAACAACAAAGAACAGTAAGTTAAAAGGTGTTCAGAAGTCCGGACTATTATAAATATATAAATATATATTTAAGTATATTTATATTATATTATTTACAGTGTGGATATATGTTGTTCAATTATGTACAGGTAGAAATATATATATATATATACATATAAAGTGCAATTTGGTCTGTAAATGTAAAGACTATGAGTGGATGGTTTTGGAGTCAGGGGGGTTACTGACACTGGGTGACTGATCAAGTGTTCATCAGTGCGACGGCCTGGGGGAAGAAACTGTTCTTATGTCTGGTTGTTTTGGCGAACAGTGTTCTGTAGCGCCTGCCGGAGGGGAGAAGTTCAAACAGATTGTGTCCAGGGTGTGATGGGTCTGCAGAGATGTTTCCTGCCCGTTTCCTGACTCTGGATGAGTATAGGGCCTGGATGGTGGGCAGTTTAGCACCAATGATTTTTTCTGCAGACCTTATTGTCCGTGTCAGTCTTTTCCTGTCCTGTTTGGTGGCTGATCCAAACCAGACGGTGATGGAGGTGCAGAGAACAGACTGAACTATTGCTGTGTAGAACTGGATCAGCAGCTCCTGGGGCAGGTTGAACTTCCTGAGCTGACGCAGGAAGTACATCCTCTGCTGGGCCTTTTTGATTATGGAGTCTACGTTGAGAGACCACTTTAGGTCCTGGGAGATGGAAGATCCCAGAAACCTGAAGGTTTCCACAGCAGACACGGAGTTATTTAAAATGGTGATGGGGGACAGTATAGGGGGGCTACTCCTGAAGTCCACTGTCATCTCCACAGTTTTGAGCGTGTTCAGCTCCAAATTGTTCTGACTACACCAGAGGGCCAGCTGTTCCACCTCCCGTCTGTAAGCAGACTCGTCACCATCACGGATGAGGCCGATGACCGTTGTGTCGTCTGCAAACTTCAGGAGTTTGACAGATGGGTCTCTCGAGGTGCAGTCATTGGTATACAGGGAGAAGAGCAGTGGGGAGAGCACACATCCCTGGGGGGCGCCTGTGCTGATTGACCGGGTGCTGGATGTGATTTTCCCCAACCTCACCTGCTGCCTCCTGTCTGTCAGGAAGTTTGTGATCCACTGACAGGTGGAGGATGGGACGGTGAGCTGGGTGAGTTTGGAGTGGAGGATGTCTGGGATGATGGTGTTGAACGCCGAGCTGAAGTCCACAAACAGGATCCTAGCATATGTCCCTGGGGAGTCAAGGTGTTGCAGGATGTAGTGCAGTCCCATGTTGATTGCATCATCCACTGACCTGTTTGCCCGGTATGCGAACTGCAGGGGGTCCAGCAGGGGGCCTGTGATGTCCTTCAGGTGGCTCAACACCAGTCTCTCAAAGGACTTCATGACCACAGACGTCAGGGCTACGGGCCTGTAGTCATTTAGTCCTGAAATTGCCGGTTTCTTGGGGACCGGGATTATTGTGGAGCTTTTGAAGCAGGAGGGGACTTCACACAGCTCCAGTGATCTGTTGAAGATCTGGGTGAAGATGGGGGCCAGCTGGTCAGCACAGACCTTCAGACAGGAGGGTGACACGCCATCTGGGCCTGGAGCTTTCCTGGTCTTCTGTTGCCTGAAGAGCTGACACACATCCTCTTCACAGATCCTGAGTGATGGTGGGGGGTCAGTAGGGAGGGGTGAGGGGGGTGAGGGGGGTGATGAGGTTTGTTTGATGTTGGAGTGGGTGATGGGTGTGAATGTTGGCTTCTCAAACCTGCAGTAGAAGACATTCAGGTCGTCAGCCAGTTCCCGGTTCACTGCAATGTGGGGGGATGGTCTCCTGTAGTTGGTGATCTCCTGTAGACCTCTCCACACTGACGCAGGCTTGTTAGCTGAGAAACTGTTCTTCAGCTTCTCAGTGTAACACCTCTTTGCCACTTTGATCTCCTTTGTCAGCGTGTTCCTGGTCGTGTTGTACAGGACTCTGTCCCCACTTCTGTAGGCCTCCTCCTTGGCCTGACGAAGCATCCTGAGTTTTTCAGTGAACCAAGGTTTATTGTTGCTATATGTGCAGAAGGTTTTGGTCGGCACACACATGTCCTCACAAAAGCTGGTGTAGGATGTCACAGTGTCAGTGAGTTCGTCCAGATCGGTAGCAGCAGCCTCAAAAACACTCCAATCTGTGCAGTCAAAGCAGGCCTGTAGCTCCAGCTTTGACTCTGTGGTCCATCTCTTCACAGTCTTCACTACAGGCTTAGCAGATTTGAATTTCTGCCTGTAATTTGGGAGAAGATGAACCATGCAGTGATCAGAGAGCCCCAAAGCTGCACGGGGGACAGAGCGATACGCGTCCTTTAAAACAGTGTAGCAGTGGTCCAGAGTGTTTTTGTCCCTGGTGGGACATTTAACATGCTGTCTATATCTTGGCAGTTCACGGCTGAGGTTTGCTCTGTTAAAGTCCCCAAGAACAATGAGCAGAGAGTCTGGATGTTTCCTCTCCATGTCCGTTATCTGGTCAGCCAGGTGTTGTAAGGCCTCAGTAACACAGGCCTGAGGTGGGATGTAAACACCAACCAGAATAAACGAGGAGAACTCCCGCGGTGAATAAAACGGCTTACAGTTTATGAAAAGTGACTCCAAGTGGGGGCTGCATGATTTGTTTAACACTGTGACATCTGTACACCAACCTTCGTTAATATAAAAGCAGATTCCACCTCCCCTCCTCTTCCCCGAGAGCTCCGTTACGCGGTCCGCTCGGAGAATATGAAAGTCCGGCAGATGTAATCCGGTGTCCGGGATGTGTTCACTGAGCCAGGTTTCCGTGAAACACAGGGCGGCAGATCTGCAGAAGTCCAAGTTTCTACTGTTAAGAAGCAGCAGTTCATTCATCATTCAGGGAGCGGACATTTGCCAGGTGTATTGACGGGAGCGCTGTTCGAAATCCCCGCTGTCTGAGCTTAACGAGCGCGCCGGCTCGTTTGCCCCGTCTGCGTCTCCTGAACATCCCATAGAGAGCGGCTGCTCCTCCAACTAAAAGGTCCGAAAATATTCCAGGATCCGGCGAAAAAGTGTGACCAGTTGAATGATCAGACTTTAAAAGTTCCTCCCGAGTGTATTGGATGAGGGAAGGACAACTTATTACGTGACAAATAAACAAAAACAAACAAAGTACTGCGGAGCGAAGCACCGAGGCAGCCGTCCGTGGCACCATCTTGATCTCAATCAAGTTGTTGATCCAGGTCTGTCATACAATATAGTTTTATCATTTTATTTTGATGTTATATTTCAGCATCTGTTTATTAATAGAAACCCCATTAAAATCTTTAAACCTACACTTTATTGTCAATAATGTGCATTTGCCTAGTGCCATCTAGTGGTCAGATTTCATATTTCTGTTAAGTCCTTCCCAAATGCGTAGACTTCGCTGGTGTTAGAACAGATGGAGGAATTCCACTCAAAGAAAGATGACAAAAAAAATAGATTTAGTATTTTAAATTGACATAAATTTTGTTTGTGTTGTTGATATAGTTGGGGGGGGGGGGGCTTGGTGGGCCGTTGGTGGGCCAGTGCGGTCAGAATTTTCCCTGTGGATTTTGGTGCCCCACTCCGCCCCTGGTGTCGGCAGTCCACCACACAAAGCCGCGGAGCAGCGCCACCAGGTAGCACAGAGCCGCAGAAAAGCCAGCATTAAATAGATCGCAGCAGGAGACAAAGTCCAACCACGCCGCAGAGTAAAGTCCGACAAAGCAGCCGAAACAACGTCCGACAAAACAGCAGTAGAGACAAGACAGAGACAAAGCAGCAGCAGTCCCAATCAGCTGGTGGTGGCTCACGTATTCACCACCGGTGGATTTCGGCCAGCTGATGAGCGTTCCTGACAGTAAACATAAAATTAGCATGGCTAAGCTACATTTGCAGAGGTTTTTTGAGCGCTAGATTTAAAATAGCATACCTGTTTTTAGAGTCAAACCCTGCACAGGGAGAGGGAGAGAGACCCACACGGCTGCAGACATCTACCTGTGACCGCACTAGCATTAGCCACCGGATAGCATTCGGTCTAACGCAGAGAGAGAGAGGACACACCACCGCCAGAGAGAACCAGAACCGCACGCAGCATGGCGCACGGCGCACTCGGTCGCTGCTCTGCAGTGAAAACACACATAGGCTTTAAGCATGAGGACACCGAGCGATATAAATTGAGGCAGCAGCGCAGAGCATTACCTGCACGGGAAAACACCTCTGACCCGGAAGTGATGTGTCAGTGAGAGCACAAGAAGGAGCCGTACTTATGTACTGCCACCCTAGTGATCAGCTGTGTGCAATTACTGCCGCAAGACAACCCCATTTTCTATGCTGCTACAGGTACATGTGATGAATTGGTGATATAGGGGCTACAAGTAATTTATGTCTAAAAACCAATACATTTTGTTTAGTTAATAGTGTATTATTTTTCAGTTTTGCTGCTTAAATGTGTGCATGGAAATGTCTAAAATCAGTGAAAGCAGCATCTCTAAATATAAAAACAGAGTGTATGCGTGCTGTGAACCTACCTGTGTATCTGCTACTATCTGCCTTTTAAATAGCAAGAAACACATTGTGCCTTTGACTTTAGACCAGCTTTTCTTTCTTCAAGATAGCAACGTGCCATCAGCGTGCCTGACCGCAACTCGTTTTCAGACCAACACATCCAGGGGTGCACATGTGGGCACAATGCTACTGACACTATGTGGGCGCTGGGCATGAAAATGACAATTGAAACCATTTACCATTGAGAAAAGTACTGTTCTTTGCTCTTCTTTCAATGAAATAAACTCTCCAGTTCTGATTCAACAGATACTGCAGCAGCAGCTAAGCTAACCTCTTGAGTAGCAGCCATTGTTGTTTTCAATCAAAACAGTCGCTTCTCTTGCTGGTTTTCTCACCCAAACAACACTAGTATGTCCATGCTCAAAGGACGCTGACTGGTTGAACCACCGTGTGTTTGGCCAAAACCACATGCACCACCTTGAAGCCTGGCAAAATGAGATTTAGATGGATTTACTTAGCAATGTAAATACAGCGCAGGCCTGATAATTAAAATCATATGTTGCTCATGTCACTCATGTTGTGTACATCACTCAGTCTCTCAAATCAGCTACTTACAATACTCACTACTTTTGTATATGCTTAAAATACTGTCATAACCTGGCTCTAGGCCATGACAAAAAATGGGAGAGGACGCAGAGTGCCAAAATGAACATAACTAATTTATTATAAACATAGAAAACTAAACAATAAACAGCAAGATGAGGATGTGTTTGTCAGTGGCATCACAGGTGTAAATGTGGATGACATTTACCTTATTCATATCTGTACAAAACCTCGGCGTTTTTATCTGGCTTTGGCACTAAGATGCACAGAGAAGCCCAGCAATGATGGTTTTTCACCATTTACTCAATATCAGCATCTAAATATTTGAGCTTTTTGGGCAATGCTGTTCGATCGGCTGCGCATCTCCGACGTCAATGCCACGCTTGCTTCAATCTGAGCGCAAAGAAGTGTCACCAAATAAACAGGGATATTTTCTTACCAACTCAGCTAGCTTTGGACTCAGGCAGGTGAGATAACAACTTTTCCAAATTACAGAGAGCCTCAGAATTTTTCAAACGACCATGCAATAGACTGGCATCAGGCTCCGGCACCTTATCCCCTTATGTGTCACAGACACTAAACTGATGGCGAGTACCAGACACACATTGTTAGCAACTGTATCTGCATCATTATCACGCTTGTAATACAGCTTAAGAAGGTTAACGTGACAAAGTTATGTCGCTTTACGTCATTCTGGAGTTGCGATCAAATAGTTGAGGTCTGTAATCTCCAGACCAGTATACTTAGCCTGAAGTGGTGAGCCCACGATCGCCGTGAGAGACAGAACCTGGTCTCCCATGCTAAACTCCTCGATCACACAGTTTTGTTTTGTTTTTATTTTACTCTGTGACACTTGTAAAGTATCCCTTGCCATACACCCAGCCACAAACAAACGATGTCTAAAGCCATTGACAAAATTAATCAGGTTCTAAGGAGGCCCAGCATCCACCCAGTTATCTTTTAACACTGCCAAAGGACCACACACTGTATGACTGAAGACCAGGTCGTTTGGACTAAAACCTGTACCTGTATCCTGCACAGCTTCCCTTGCAGCCAACATCAGCCACGGCAGACCCTCTTCCCATTCTATATCCAGCTTGGTGCAATATGCACGCAAGAGACAGTCTGATGGAACCTCTCCACAGCCCCCTGGCTTTGTGTGTGATAGGCTGATGACGGTTTTGTTTTACTTGTAACATCTTTATCATTTGTCTAAACATATGCAATCTCTTACAATGGTTTTAGTCATTATTGACCGCAGCGTATACACAACAAGTACCTGGTACTCTGCCACCTTTTAAGTCAGGCTATAAGTATCTCCTTACAGTTATGTGTCAAAGGCCAGCAGATGTAGTTTTACTGTAGTGTTGTGATGTCATGAATTCTCTGTGTCTCTACTGGATGACCAGTTACCAGTTACATTTTGTCCAGGGAAAGAAGCTAAGGTTTATTTGTGTTGAGGCAAAAAAACTATTTGGTTAGGTTTAGGGAAAGATCATGACTTTTGTTAAAATAAATAAGGCTAGGGAAACATCATGGTTTGACATTGGGGTCATGTGGAAATAATCCAATGCCGTCAGGTTAAAGGGCAATTCCACCAATTTTCCACATTCAAGTGTGTTTACACTGGGGAATACTACTGCATAGGTTGTAATATAAAGCCTTTTATAGCTGCATGTAAGCTGCAATCTGCACGTAAACTGCCTCCAGTGATGTCACTCAATGTCTAAGTGGCACTGTGGGTAATGTAGGCACCAGATTTTTAAAGAAGTCCAATGGTCTATCATTGTACTCATGTAACACTGTTGGACAGTTTAAAAACAAATGAAGCAGAGAAATCACCTTTTTATTCCACACTTTCTTCATACATTTCAATCTGCCAATGATAACCAATATAGGCTTCTTTCTGTGGAAGCCCTGAGGGGCAAGTGAGCTTTTGTTTTTCTGGTGCTCCAGCAATTTTTTTTTCGAAGTTCTAAAATATATTTTTTTCATGTGTGAAACATGCTGGAATGGCTCGCTAAAAGCTGGAATAGGCTGCAGCGGAACAGGTTTAATACACTGATTTGACTTTACAGTCAACTGACAAGTTTTTATGTACACGAATACATCTGTCATTATGCATGGCCAAAAATTTTTTTTCAAATTGTTGAGATATGTTTTTCTCACACCAAAGTTTCTGCTTTCCATTTTGTAAAAAGTAGCAGCTGGCTGCACTGTGAATCACAGCAGTGGATAAAACGGGATCAAACACATCTTTTAGGGAGGAATCACTCTGCTACTCATGCAACAACTAACCACTGACAGTGGGAGATCTGTCAGAGATGAAAGCCCCTGTAATATGTTTTTTTCATGTGTGAAACACAGTGAAATTTTTTTTTTTTTTCATGTATCGAGCCGAGTGATTTTTTTTTAGGAAACTAGGGCTCATTTTTCTGAGTGTTTATTTCTGTAATACTCATTTTGACCACAAGAGGCAGAAGTGCATCACTACTCATGTCCTAAATAAGATGAAAATCATCCATGGAGGGGAGTTTTCATTTCTCTCTGCACTCTAAACACAAGATGCATTTATTATATGTTAACAGGTTATGTAACATGACTGTCATGTTTCTTTTGGTGAGAAATGTGTCACACTTGGCTCTAAGCTGCCCTTATTGTCACGGGTGGAATACTGTGTATATCAGCCTTCTCATCAATGGGGGTCTACAGTGAATAGTGAATAACGGCCACAACCAAGAGGAAGAAGAAGAAAGTGCATATTTCTGGCAAGAAATGACAGAAAACGAGTTATATGTGTCTGAGATGGAGGTTGGAAAACATTATTTAGTAATTCTTCAATTCACGTTGTCCTTTAGCAGCGTGAGGACAGTGAAAGTCCATGCATCAATCAGCATTACGCACGAGTGTCAGCTCAGTTTTTACTTGTTTACAGTGATCAGACCGACTGCTTCACATGCCCAAATTATGCGCAACAATTATGCCCACAATGAGTGGTATCCCTCAGCCTGGGATATCATTTGAAAATGTAAATTTGATAGGTGTACACTATTTATTCGATGAAGTGTAGTTACGGTGAACTTGGCCTGCATCATGATTAAAACTCACAATGAGGATATGGAGTGTAACAACTCTGTGAGAGCTGTCACTGACTTTATTTATAGGCTTTTATAAATCATACAATCCATATTCGCAGGTGGTGAGGATGATCCAGATGAGCTGACAGGAGAAGGCAGAGTGTGTGTGTGGAGACTGCACTGTCTCCAGTGTGCTCCGCACGCTGTCTCCTCAAGTAACACTGCTGGTTTGAACGTTTATGAAAACGTGGATCTATAATTAACATTTGATATGAAGAGTAATTAAATGTGAGATGCATCATTATTATTTGTAAAATAATGTCTCTCATGTTTAAATTCTGCAATCTGGCTTTAATTTACCACCTCTGTGTCCCCAGTTTCCATAATGTTCGTGTGCAGCCTCTTGTGGTAAATATGGGTATTACAGAAAGAGGCACTTCAAAAATTGAGCCTCACTTTCCTCTTGGAAGATAATTGTTTCACTTTTATGAAAAAATATTTTTTTCTCTGTTACACAAATGAAAATAAACAACTTAATTTCCTTCTGCACTCTAAACACAAAATGCATCTATTATATAGTAGCAGGTTAGATGAATCCCCTGCTTCACCGCTCCCCACACCAGTAGGGAGAACTGAGGTCCAGAGGTGAACCGTCAACTCTCTTTTTTTTTTTTTGTGCTGTGCACTCTACAGCGATGACTTGTTCCCTTGAGACAACTAATCACAGCAGTGTTAAAACCCTGCAGAAACCCTGATCCATGCCTTCACATCCAGAATTGACTACTGCAACAATATCCTCTACGGCACACCATCCAAACTCTTAAATAAACCCCAATACGTCCAGAACTCTGCTGCTCGCCTGCTCACCCACACCCGCCCCCATGACCACATCATCCCATCCTCCAGAAACTTCACTGGCTCCCTATCCCACAACGGATCCAATTCAAAATCCTCCTCCTCACTCACAAAGCCCTCCACAACCAAGCTTTTAATGTATAACTCCTGTCTCTTTTTTATGTTTTTAGTGTGTTGTTTTTTATTATTCTGCTTTTTAACCTGTAAAGTGTCTTTGAGTACCCTGAAAAGCGCTGTACAAAATAAATGTATTATTATTAAAGATTTTCTGACAGAGATTTCAGCATGGAAAACTCCAATCAAATATTCTCTGGTTGTGTCTGTGTTTTTGTGGTGGTTGGTTTGTATTACAAATAGCCAGTAGTGATGGTGATACAGCGGACTGCCAGCTGTATTTCCCCCAGAAAAAAACCTGTCCTCTTCGGCTCCACCAGTGTAGAGGCTGGAAAAATTGCCTCTTTTAAAAATAGAAAGAAAAACTGACACCCCCTTATTGTTTTCATGTATTTTTACATGTAAATGGCTACTTAAAGATGGGGTTGGTAATTCTGTTCATAAGCATTTTTTAAATGATATTTGTATAAAATCTTTTAACATCCATACAGCAATGAAAATATCAAATGATTTGGGGAAAAAAGGGGAAAAAAATCCATGGTCTGTGGCAGTGACAGGGCTGTAATAACTTCATCCAATCAATTTTAGCGGCCTGAAGATATTGTATGGACAGCCTACCTGTCCATCAATCTGTCCTTACCCGCCCACCACTCATTGCACGTGACCAGAGTCTACACACCACACTGCTGGAGCTGTGGTGGAGTGAGCTCATGGTTTACAGACAAGAATGGCAGAGAAAGTGCAGACACACTTTTCATTACCAGCTGTACCTACAGCAGCTTGTACTGCCAAACAGAGCAAGAAAAGAAAGACCGAACTCAAGAAGGCTTCAAACAAAATGAAGTTGGATAGCTCAAGAGGTGAAACAAGAGTCAACATTGGAGTGGCTGTTCAACGATGGAGACAACTGATGGAGTCAAAGGCCTGAAAATGGACGCCATGGTAGCTGTGTTCTCTGTTGGACAGATAATGACCTGTTTTGTTTTGGTTGGGGAAATGTATTATTACTCTGCATTATGTAGTCAGCGTAGCTAACGCTAGCTCCTCAGGTTGTCGTATGTATTAGCCCATCGTTAGCATTGTCAGCTTGTAGCTAACGTTAGCTAGCTAGCTACAATAGACTACTTCCTGTACGAAACATATTTACATGTAATGTCACCATTAACACGCACACCAACGTTTACACGTACTGTGATTCTAATCCATATAGCAGTGTTCACACATGCACTGCTACCCTGGGCTGTTTGGACATTAGCCAGACGAGCTGTATGTGAGAGGTTGACTAATTTTTGTGTGCTACACGTGTGAAAGGCCGAGTCCACTGTTCAGAGGTCATGGGAAGATTGCATATATCTGTGAATATGGTTTGTATTGTAGTTGTAAGCAGATGTTGTTAGATGGTATTTATATGACGTTCATTCATATAGCCTTTGAACTGGACGTTTTACAAATGTGCTGATGGAGCCTATTTCTGTGTTCTATAGTAATGAGAGGGATGCATCAACTTCTAGCCTTCAAAGCGTCAGTTCATGACAGAACCATGTCCCACTGTTTCTCTCTGACAGGTGAGTGTAACTTGATGCTGATAGCAACACGGATCATACCACTGTTATATATTGTAATTTGTATCTCTGATGGATACATTTCATATATGCATGTGTACTTCTTTCATATCAAGTTGGTTTGCTTTATGTACATGAATGTGCTCCTTAGCAGGGATACAGTACAAAAAGGAGTGGCATCATTTTGTTACACCCCTGGTCTAGGGGAACCAGAGACATAACATGATGTGCGTCTCCCCATTCTTTTCACTCCCAAGAAAAGCCAGTGTCACAGGAGTTACATTCAAAGTGCCATTTTATTTTTGCTTCAGAGGGAGAACAAGGCCAACACAACAAACACAGTAATCTGTTTCTCTATCTTCCTGTCACAAAACAAAATATAAACAAAAAGAAAAATTCTTACCCAACTCCTAAATGAGGACAAACAGGAGAAAAAAGGGTTATCAAATAAGAAGGCTTCTCCCTCCTACTATGCTACTACTCTCTGTCTATTTACAAATTTACAAAGTAACAGATGGTACTACAGATAATTTTACTTAAAACGGGTTTACGTCACAAACAAAACACTATTCACACTAGGCACTGGATCATGTTGGGAGTGGAAAATTGGTGGGAGTGGAAGATTGCAGTCAGTCAGCAGTTTAAAAAGGGCTCCTCTCCTCCCGCTGACCAATCCCATGTCAGCAATCAGGCTGAGGTAGCCAATCAGGTCCAACCTGCTCTCAATCAAAAACACACACACACTCAGGGAGAGACTGATCATGCACACACCCACGCTGAGGAGGAGAGAGATCAGCAACAAATAAACACAATAATGACTCAGGGTCATAACACCTCCCCACCTGAAAATCAAACATTTATCCCCGTATAAATATTTGATTCAGGGAGAACGTGACAGAGCATCAGCCATAACGTTGTCCAACCCTTTTTTATATCAGATCTCATTGTTGAAGTCCTGAACTAACAATGACCAGTGCATCAAGCACTGATTACTGTTCTGCATCTGTCTCAGAAACATAAGCGGATTATGGTCGGAGAACATGACTGTAGGCACCGAGCGGGACCCAAGGTATACTTCGAAGTGCTGTAGCGCCAAGAGAAGGGCTAAGGCCCCCTTTTCAATGGTGCTATAGTGTAGCTGATGTTTCTTAAACTTTTTGGAGAAATAACAAATTGGGTGATCAACGCCACCCTCATCCTCCTGCAGGAGCACCGTGCCCGCACCGAGAGCACTGGCGTCCACCTCAAGCTTAAAGGGACACGTGAAGTAAAAAAGTAAAGTTCGAGGCAGCCAGCACAGGAGCGCAGCAGAGGAGAGCTTTGGCGTCCTCAAATGCAGCTTGACATTTCTCTGACCACTTAAACAGAGTTTTTGGGCTTGCCAAGCTAGAGAGTGGAGCTACTACATCTGAGAAGTTTTTACAGAAGGCCCTGTAGTACCCAGCCATCCCCAGGAACCGACGGAGCTCACAACGCATTTGGGGAGTGGGAAAATCGACGATGGCTTGCACTTTTACCATCACTGGGCAAACTTGACCTTGCCCCACCCATTTGCCCAGGTATGTGACGACGGCCTTTCCGAACTCGCATTTTGCCAGGTTAAGGGTGAGGAAGGTGGCACGCAAACGGTCAAAAATATCACTAAGAGTTTTCATGTGTCCAGTCCAAGTAGATGAGTATGCCAGAATGTCATCTAAATAGACTTCACAATTACCTACACCACACAGAACAGTACTCATCCGCTGCTGGAAGGCGGCAGGAGTGACAGGAGGAGGCACTGATCTCAAATGCACGTCGAGTTAGTGGGACCTGCCAGTACCCTTTAAGGAGGTCTAATTTTGTGACGTACTTAGCAGATCCCACACAATCAATCAGGTCATCCATGTGCAGTAATGGGAAGGAGTCCGGCTTGGTAACGGCGTTAATCTTATGGTAGTCGTTACAAAAATGAGGGGTCTGGTCAGGCTTTGGGACGAGTATTGAAGGGGAGCTCCAGGAGCTACTGCTCGGAACGGCGATACCGTGATCAAGAAGGTATTGCACTTCTTTTTGCATCATGTCACGTTTTGTCGGATGAACACGATAAGCGCGCTGTTTTAGGGGTTTGTGATTTTCCACTTCAATGTCATGCTTGACCACATTAGTTTGGGTGGGAATGTCACCAAAGAGAGTCGGATTGTCTTTAATGAGACCACAAATATCGGACCTGGCGGAATTGGATAGATGTTCCAGGTATACATCCAAGTTACACAAAATCTCAGAATTTCGGAGGCACGCACAGGGGACAGTGTTGTGCTTGTCATCCAGCCCATCATCACCAGTGTTGTGTGGGGGCTGTATGACAGACACAGAGACTACAGGCATGACAACGGGACGGGTCAGCACAATCCTCACCACCAACATACTTTTTCAGCATGTTGATGCGGCACACACAAGTTTTCTTTCTTCGATCGGGCGAATGGATTACATAATCCGTTTCACTGAGTTTACGATCAACTAGATACGGTCCGGAAAATTTGGCTTGCAGAGCAGAACCAACAACAGGCAGCAAAACCAACACGCAGTCATCTGACTGGAAGGCCAGTACAACGGATCTTTTATCAAAATGGATTTTCATTTTGTTTTGGGCAGCTGAGAGCGTGGCATGGGACAAATTACATGCATGGTGCAGTCGCTCTTAGATAAATCCGGCTCCAGAGGAAGCATTCTGGACCACGTAAGTTCATTCTAAGAGCCATTTCTCCCGGAGCAGGATAACGGACCACAGACAGTGTGGCCAAAAACTAGGTAAGCTGGACTAAACCCAAGAGACTCTTGCGTCGTTCCCCTCACTGCAAACAGCAGCGGCAGCCCCTCATCCCATTCTCGGTTTAACTGAGTGCAGAACTTACGAAGCAGACTTGTAAGTGTTTGGTGAAATTTCTCTAATGCACCCTGGCTCTCTGGGTGATAAGCACTGGAGGTGGGAGGCAACCGCCATTCCGACATACCGCCATTCCGACATTAGGCCCTAATTGTCTAATGGCAACACTTAAACCTTTAATTAAACGTCCCATCATTCCGACATTTTTTGCCTCCTGAGGTCGGAATGGTGGTATTTATTTCTTTTTTAAACGTGTTGCCATTCCGACAAATCTTTTAAAAGGGTTAGGGTTACGGGTTGCGGGTTAGGCTTAGCCTTGTCGGAATGCCGGGATGAAACTTTGTCGGAATGGCGGGACGTTCGCATGTCGGAATGGTGGTATGTCGGAATGGTGACATGTCTGAATAGTATAATGTCGGAATGGCGGTCTGTCGGAATGGCAGCATGTAACCCTGGAGGTACGGTGCTTAACGTTTAACTTGAACATGACCTGGGCAAAGGTTTTGGACATGAAATTTGAGCCCTGGTCGCTTTGGATATGTTTGGGAAGGCCAAATGTGGAGAAGAATTTGACGAGTGCCTTCACAATGACACAGGCTTTCAACGAGCGCAGTGGGACTGCTTTGGGGAAATGGGTGACAGCACACATTATGGTGAGGAGATATTGATTACCGGGCTTTGTTTTCGGAAGAGGACCAACGCAGTCAACAATAACATGCTCAATAGGTTCACCGATGACAGGGATTGGCTTCAACAGAGCAGCTGGAATCACCTGATTCAGTTTACCGGAGATCTGGCAAGTGTGGCACAAACGACAGAATTTCACTACATCTGCTTTCAGTCCAGGCCAGAAGAAATAACGGAGAACATGATTATGTTTTTTAACTCCTAAATGGCTGGACATGTTGTGGTCATGAGCTAGACTCAGGACCTGAGGACGAAATGACTGTGGCACTACAATTTGGCACACAGACTGGTGTGTAAAACAAGAGCCAGGAGACCAGTGGCGCATTAAAACATCTTCATTAACAAGGTAGGACAGACTTTTCATATGTAGCTTTGTTCACGAGTGAAAAACAAGGGGACAAGGTAGTGTCATTTTCTGGAGCTTTAATCAGCTGTTCTTTGTCTACTGCAGCTAATTTTACTCACAACAGGTTTACATCACAAACAAAACACTATTCACACTAGGCACTGGCTCATGTTGGGAGTGGAAGATTGGTGGGAGAGGAAGATTTGCAGTCAGCCAGCGGTTTAAAAAGGGCTCCTCTCCTCTCTCTGACCAATCCCATGTCAGCAATCAGGCTGAGGCAGCGAATCAGCAGGTCCAACCTGCTCTCAATCAAAAACACACACACACACACACACACACACACACTCAGGGAGAGACTGATCATGCACACACCCACACTGAGTAGGAGAGAGATCAGCAACAAATAAACACAATAATGACTCAGGGTCATAACAATTTCATTAGCTGGACCAGGAAAATGCTTCAAGTACTGGTCCTAACAGTCACATGTTAGCCTACCGCTTGAGACTACTGCATATTAGTAAGACATTTTTTAAGAAAGTAGACTTTGCATTTTAATTCATGATCTGACTGTCAGCTAACCACAGTAGAATAGGGGAAACACACAATGCACCTACCAATCCCTTCAAATAATCACTTGCCACCCATCACATAAGCTTTCCCATCACACACCTAACCCCAGACTACTATTTTTTATGTTTTTTTACATAGCAACAGTCCTGTGTTGTCTTTTAGAGAATCAATAACATTTTCATGCCCCATAAACACATTCAGGTGTAACTTTATGTCTTGTAAATACATTCAGTCCTCCATCCTTATCCAGTTTTCTGTAATTATTATAATTTTTGCAGGGATGATGACATTTCAGTCACAGGAGTTGGACAAGTAAAGTTGTAAAGTAATACGATATTTCAAGGTCCTTGAAAAGCTGTATTTACTGTCAGATCAGTAATACTGCTATTCTTTCTACAGGACAATCACTGCCAAAACAGTAGAGGATTGAGAAAGCACGGACATCAGCAGCCTAACCTGTTGGCCAACACTGACCTGCGTTTATATCTAAGTTCAATTTTTTTTTTCATTCGTGTAACAGAGAAAAAAATCATGTTTAACTCTGTTACACACATGAAAAAACTTAACTTAGAAAATGGAGCACTTGTTAAAAAAATATTTCTCACTTGCCCCTCAGAGGGAGTGAAACAATTATTTTTTTCAAGAGGAAAGTAAGGCTCGTTTTTCTAAGTGCCTCCTACTGTAATACTCATTTTGAACACAAGAGGCTGCACATGAACATTGTGGTGACTGGGGAAACTGGGGACACAGAGGTGGTAAATTAAAGGCCAGATTGCAGAAATTAAACATGAGAGACATTATTTTACACATAATAATGATGCATAATTTTTTTTCACTGGGTTTCACACACACAAAAAAATATTTATAATAAAAATAGTGTAATAATATTTTTTTTATTTGTCTCAATACATGAAAAAGAAAAATTCACTGGTGAAAAAAAAATGTTTTCCACTCGGCTTGACACATGAGCTTAGAAAAATAGAACTTAGAAAATGGAGCACCAGAAAAAAGGGTTAGTTAGAATCTTAATCCAATATTGATTAATCTTAGGGCAAGACCATAGCACATGTACCAGTGTACCTTCATCCATACAACACTTCCAACAAGTAGCTGAGTCTTTTAAGCCAAGTCTGAAAAGCCTACTCGGGGTCCAATAAAATCGGTGCAGAATTTTAAATTGAACAAGCCTCACCCTCAGGTCCCTTGACATTGTTCGGGAGTTACCACAAATCTTAGCCCAGTCCTGTTCATCATATGATACCCCAAAATCTCTCTCCCAGGAAAGTCTCAGGGCTGAAACATCTATCTCCTCTATCTCCTCCATCTTCCATTAGCATCCTATAATATTTAGCTGCTTCATGACCTTCACCCAGCACCTGTAGAATTTGATCTAGCTTATCTGCTGGCCTTGGGGAGTGTAAACTCGACCTGTAAGCCTTTTGCAATACATGGCGTAGTTGAAGATATCTCCAGAATTGGGTTTTGGGTAAATCATATTGTTGTTTTAGGTCATCAAATGATTTAAGTGTATTGGTGCTGTATAGATTTTCTAATATAAGGACACCTCTTTCTATCCACTCCTTCCAAATAAATGCTTTTTTATTAATATTTAGCTTAGGATTTAGCCAGATGCTAGCGGCCTTGTTAAAATGAGGATCAAACTCTATCAGCTCCGAGACTCTCCTCCATACCCTTTGAAGGTGAGATATGACTGGCTATGTTTAGATGTTTTGGTGGACAAGCAGTGAATCAGAGGGAGAGGGGCAGATACAGACTGCTCTATGCTGTACCATGGGGGGGCTCTCTCTGGAGGTAACGCCCAGTGCGCCAAATGTCTGAGATTAAATGCATAATAATATACCAAATTTGGGAACCCTAAACCACCACTGTTGACTGGCTTTTGTAATTTCCTCATGTTCATACGTGGTCGCTTTCCATTCCACAGAAAATCTTTAAATATACTCTCGAATTGTTTAAAGTAGCTGTCTGGGATTTCTAATGGGAGAGAGTGAAGTAAGTAATTGATCCTGGGGATGCAGTTCATTTTGATAACGCTAACTTTTTCCCATAAGGATAAATACAGTGACGACCAGCGTTTTGCATCAATATCTAGACTCTGTATTAAGGGGTTCACTTTAATAATATCATCCAATTCAGGGGGGAAAAGGATACCAAGGTATTTTAATCCCTGCTTAGACCATCTGAATCTGCCCGCTTGGAAGAGTGTATTCGGACAGTACTTTGTCAAAGGTAAAGCCTCAGATTTATCCCAGTTGACCTTATATCCCAAGATCTTCGAAAAGGTGTTAATTGTGTTCAGCAATGAGGGTATTGATATCACAGGCTCCGAAACCAGTAAAAGAATATTGTCCGCGAACATCAATAATCTGTGGACAAAGCCATTGTACGTCACTCCACTGTGCGTCACATCACTACGTCACTCAATTCTCATCACGCCTAACTGCAGCTGCAAGAGGTTCCATTACCAAACAGAATAACAGAGGGCTAAGTGGTGATCCTTGACGTGTACCTCTCCCCAATTCAAAATATGAAGAAGTGTACCCATTAGTTTGTACTGCTACTTCTGGCCGATTATATAATAGATGTACCCACTTAATAAAAGTTCCACCCAAACCAAAAATTTCCAAAGTCCGAAACAAAAATCCCCATTCCACCCTATCAAATGCTTTTTCAGCATCAAGCGAAACAGCAGCGATTGCCGAATTGGAATTTGAGACTGCCCACATAATATCAATAAAACATCTAATGTTGTCTGCAGAACTGCGTTTATGAATGAAACCCACTTGATCTTCATGTACTAGAGAAGTCATTACCTTATCCAACCTATTTGCAAGGACTTTGGACAAAATCTTGGTATCCAATGGAATAAGGGAAATCAGACGATAGTTCTTACAGTGACAAGGATCCCTATCCTCTTAAAGAACCAGCGTTATTAAAGCTTTTGATAGAGTAGCTGGTAGCTCCCCCTTTACAAATGCCTCATTGTACATGCTTAGTAAAGGTGTCAATTCAGTGGCGTAGCATTTAAAAAACTCAGCTGTAAAGCCGTCTGGCCCCGGGGCTTTTCCATTTGGTAGTACTTTAATTACCCTGATAATTTCTTCACCGGTTATCGGGAGGTCAAGATCTCTTTTTTGTGATTCGGACACTCTGGGAAGATCCAATCCTTGGAAAAATGTTTCCATACACTCTTCATTATGTTGAGAGTCTGATGTATATAAATTCACATAAAACTCTCTAAACATATTATTAATATCTACAGATTTGGCTTTTAGTTCTCCCTCCTCTGATCTAACGGCCGAAATAATGGTTGACAATTCTTTCTGTTTAAAGCAGTTTGCCAATAATTTGCTTTATCCCCTGATTCATAATATTTTTGTCTTATTCTGAAGAGCGAGCATTCCACTTTCTAAAAATTATAATCATATTTAAGTTGTGTCAGATCCCTAAGATCCTCAAAATTAAAGTTCCTTTTTTAAATTAGTCTCAACCCTCTTAATTTTGTCTTCAATCTCAGCCTGTTTTGCAATGCTTTTATGAGAAGCATATTGCATGATAAAGCCTCTCAATACAGCTTTCAGCGCTTCCCAGGCAATCCCTGCAGAAGGTGCTGTAGGTTAATTCAACTCAATATATATATTCATTTGATTTCTTAAGGCCTCCTTAAACTCAGATTCTTGTAATAGAGATGAATTAAACCTCCACCTTGGCACTTGGATCCTATCACTAAAAGGCAGCAACTCCGTGCTAACCAAAGCATGGTCTGAAACTAAAATGCTCCCAATAGAACAGGAAATTACTGACTGCAGAAGACTTTTATAAATGAGGAAAAAGTCTTTTCGGGAAGATGTTGTGTGTGGGGCTGAAAAAAAAGTATTATCCCTTCCTTTTGGATTCAAAATCTTCCACACATCTATATAACCCAAAGACTCAGCCATATGTCTCACTGCCAACGATGCCTTAGGCTGTCAGGCCGAGACTCAATACAGGACTCAATTGCTGAGGTGTCAGTGAGCAGTTTTTATTGAGTTTTAGACAAGGCTCTCGCGAGAGTGATTTCAAAACAATAGTGCTATGAAAATTACTCTAAGAGAGTCTATCGGGAGGGAAAAAACTTGGCTAAAACAAAAATCACTCCTAGGGAGGAAAACTGGCTATCAAAATCAAAATCACTCTTAAGGAGGAAACTCGAAGTACAAAGTTTATCAAAATCAAAATCACTCACAAGGAGGAAACTCGAAGTACAAAAACTATCAAAATCAAAATCACTCACAAGGAGGAAACTCGAAGTACAAAAACTATCAAAATCAAAATCACTCACAAGGAGGAAATCAAAAGGCTTCAAAACATTAACCATAAACACAATGAACGGAAAATCACTCACAAAGGAGGCTGACAAAAGAACTGAACTAATGACTATGAAAATTTAACAGAAAATCACTCACACGAGGAAACAACAAAAACTCACGAATACGCTGTGGCTTTGATACAGGACTATGGTTAGGCTTCTGTGGTCGGACATGGAACGAGACACTTTGGCACAAGACAAAGGGGAACGCAGACTTTTAAACACATGAGGGAAATGGGACACAGGTGGACACAATCAGGAATCAGGGGAGACGGGCAGGTGACACAAGAGGAAGGGCAAGTGATCTGAAACGAGAGGAGAGTTAGATTTTCAAAATAAAACAGGAAATGACCAGACAATAACCCAAGACGAGACAACCTCACCGCGGTGTGACATAGGCATCCTAATTGGAATAGTACTACTACGATCAAGAATAGAATCAATTACCAAATTAAAATCTCCACCAATGATAATGCTATGATCTCCTGCCTGCTGCATTTTAGCCTCTAAATCAGCAAAAAACTGTGGTTTATCTCCGTTTGGAGTATAAATATTTGTCAAAATAATCATGTGGCCTTATAATATTATATTATATTATAGTAATAGTATTTCTGCAACTATTATAAGGACCCTTCCCATGGTATCTTTAATTTGCATGATGCATTGTGTTGCACATTGCAAGTGTTAAAACCCCACGGCTTTGGCTAGTTCCTACACTGTAATATACATGGCTCACCCAGTCTCTACACAGTTTCTCTGATTCTTCAGCAGAGAGGTGTGTCTCCTGTAAAAACACTACATCAAATTGTTTGGATTTCAGAATAGAAAATATCTTTTTTCTCTTAATTGGATGTCCCAGGCCCTTCCCATTCTGGGGTCATCCCTATGTTCCCACAGCCCAATGGTCCCACAGCCCTATGTTCCCACATTTCTAGGACATTTTCAAAATTAGGTCTTGTGTTCCTACATTTCCCTTCAATTTAAGCCCTATCCTCCCACAAGAGTTTTTGGAAGCACTTTATAGTAAATGAATGAAAGAATGAATGAGTAATTTTATTTCGATCAGCAGCAGCAGCAGAAATCGTCACAATCACAATCATTACATAGGGCTGTGGGAACATACTGCTGTGGGAACATAGGCATGCTCCCCACATTCCAACTGGAGATGCACAAATTGTCAAATTTAGCAGTCATAAACAAATTTTAGAAATAAAAACATGAGAAACAGCCATCCCTTAACTATGTGCATATGATACATATCCTTGTTAGACCCCTTCAACCTGAAAACCCCTATTACCCAGACATAGCGCTTTACACTGAACTTTGCGCTTCTCCTTTTAACAGAACAAAGCTGACGGTCCATGAACGTCGACTGTCCAAGTGACATACCCCACGTAAAACCGACTGCATCTTTATCACTTTTATGCAAATCAAAAATTATAAGGAGGACACTGCAAACAAAATGATGGGGGGTTTTTTCAAAGTACAGTTAGAACAAGGGGGAGAGGAGGAAGAAAAAGAGAATATATTCCTGCTCAATGTCCAATATCCATCTCCCCAATTACCCCTGTTCCCTTAATTTAGTTACCTCCTTCAGATTACTGTGTGTCATAACTGAAGATAGTGTCCAGAAAGCATTCCTGTTTTGGCCCTGGTCGTTTCCTGACCAACTTTACACCGGAATCTCCTGTATATATCCCATTGCTTTTTTCGGATCATCAAAGCACCTCTGCGCCCCGTTGTGATCGATCCTCAGGATAGCAGGGTAGAGGAGAGCGAACTTCATGTTACGCTCCTGCAAAGCCTTCTTACATTCCCTGAATTTATCCTGCTTCAGCTGTGTGGCCCATGAAAAGTCAGGGAATATCATGATGCGGTTACCCTCCCAGGTCAGCTCTGATTTATTCTGTGCAGTGCGTAGGATGAGCTCTCTGTTGGCTGAGCGCAAGAAGCAAACCAGGATCGTGCGTGGTCTCTCCACTTGATTTGGCCATGGTGTTGGCGCCCAAGAGAGTTTCTGAGTGTAAAACACGGTTGTTTAACTATTGTAGACAATAATTACAGAATTAATTCACCGATGCTAGTCGGAGCCTTGTCTCAGGCAGCCATCTTCACCAACTGCGCCACTTGACTCCTACAACACATTCTTAACTTTTTGTGCCTTCTTGTACAATTGGCCAATATTATACATGATATTTCTTTCTCTAAAAGACACTGTGCCTTATTGTCCCAGTGTTGGACGTGTTTATTTGCATATAAAGCATGGAAGTGACATCTGATCACAAGTGGTCACTCAGATGTATGTTGATGTCAGGTATGAACTGATGGACTTGAGCTATCCATTTGTTCCTTCATATATGTAATTAGTGTGCTAACTGTATTTTTTTTCTAGCTTTTGTTGCAGGGAAATAAAGTCGAAATGGTTCAACTCTTGAGGATACTGTGCGGACAATCCTTTTAACCATTAGAGGCAACCAATAAAGGACAGGGGTTGGGGGAAAACTGTGTATTTACATCTGTTTATTACATGAAAAACAGGCCCTAAAGTGACCGCTGTTCCACTGACCTTCGTTTTGTAGGCTGTTTCTTATCAGAATCAGGACCAGAAATACTTGATTATTCCCTAGGGAAAATTGTTTATTGTTCTATTTGCTCTCAGCAAACCCTATGCTGGACTTAATGCTGTTCCAAACAGTTTTATGAAACTGATCCAACAGATATTTTGACCATACAGTACATTTTACGTAAGCCTTATGTGAGTTATGTTTTTTCCATACAAGCCCTTTTACTTCACACATATGTGCATGTGTCTTTCTCTTGACTTTTGATTGTGTACATTCATGTATGTGATAGTATGATATGAGTCGGCCGGATGTGATCTAACAAACACAATGAGAGCTGATGGGATGGGATGGAATTCTGCCATGCCTGGCTCGGTTTCAGAGGTGTTTCAAGCTTTAGGCGTCACAGCAGAGCGTTACTCCACACACGTCTCTCATCAACCAAACCAACTGTCATTACTCGTCTGCAGGTCCCAGGCAAACATAATTATAGAAAGGGGAAATCCAGAAACTTTGGAGACGGGGTAAGAACATACAAGTGCATATAATTTTTTGGGGGGGTGGGGAGGGAGTCATGCTATGCGGGGTCCAGGTCAAGTCTGAACAAGTGAGTCTTGAGTTTTTTGCAGAAGATGGCGAGTGATTCTGCTGTCCTGACATTGGTCGAGAGATCGTTCCACCACTGAGGTGCAAGAGCAGAGAAGAGTCGTGACTTCGCTGAGCGGCCTTTGTTTGCTCTTAGCGATGCCGGTACCAGCCGGCCAGCTGATGTGGTAGAGCGAAGTGCTCGCGCTGGAGCGTGTGGTCTGACCAGTGTTTGGAGGTAGATGGGTGCAGTTCCATTGACGGCCTTGAAGGCCAGCACAATGGTCTTGAATCTGATGTGGGCCACAACAGGAAGCCAGTGGAGGTCACGGAGGAGGGGGGTCACATGGGAGAATTTGGGTAGAGCTGCAGCGTTCTGGATACGTTGCAACGGTTTAGTCGCAGAGGCTGGGAGTCCAGCCAAGAGTGAGTTGCAGTAGTCCAGGCAGGAGATGACCAGCGATTGGACCAGGAGTTGCGTTGCGTCCTTTGGGAGGAAAGACTGGATCCTGCGGATGTTGTAGAGGGTAAATCTGCAGGATCGGGCCACAGCGGTGATGTTGGGGGTGCAGGATAGTCCGTCGTTGAGGATTATGCCCAGGTTCCTCGCAGTCGATGAAGGCGATACCGTGATGTCCTCGACTGACAGGTCCATGTGAGGGCAGTCTTTCCCCGGGATGAAGAGGAGTTCAGTTTTACTAAGGTTGAGCTTGAGATGATGCGCAGTTGTCCAAGCAGAGATGTCTGCCAGACATTCCGAGATGCACGTGGCAACGTGGGTATTGGAGGATGGGCGAAAGGAGAGTAACAGTTGGGTGTTGTCAGCATAACAGTGGTAAGAGAATCCATGTGATGTGATTGCAGAGCCTAGTGATCTTGAGTATAGTGAAAACAGAAGCGGTCCTAGTACCAAAAAACGCAGAGGATAAGTCGAGGAGGATGAAGACTGAGGAGTGGGACGAGGCTCTGGCGGCACGGATCGACACAGTCACTGTGAGGAGGGCCGTCTCAGTGGAGTGAGCAGTCCTGAAGCCTGACTGATTAGGGTCAAGGAGGTCGTTTTGTGAAAGGTAGGAGGACAGTTGGTTGTAGAGGGGGAGGGGGGGTGATCGTGCTGGTCGGGAGGTGAGGGGACAGAAAGCGTTTAAAGAGGTGGAGAGGGAGGATAACAGAGTGGAGGAGGCTTCCTCGGTGGACAGTAGAGAGAATTGTTCTTTGGATGGTAGTGAGGAGAGAACAGTTGAGGAGAGAGTGGAGGGAGAGAGGGATTTCAGGTTGCGGCGGGTGGTGACCGTGCAAGGTGTAGGGGTGAGGAAAGTGGTGGACTTCAAGGGGAGAGAGCCTTTCACAGCCTACTCAACGATTCGTTCCCAGTTCGCGCCACAATTCAACTCCCCTTCCATTTTAGCTCATTCAGTTTTTTTAAGGAAAAAGAGAGCAGCCAGTCGGGAGGAGTATGAAGAAATGCCAACAGAGCTACACGCTCAATTTTGCGGTAAAACACACAGTAAGGTCGTTCAATCCCTAAAAAAACGTTTTTGTCATCTGCCATCCACAGCCGTCTCCGATCAATAAATCCTCTTCACTCTCCCGGATTGCTCCATTCCCTCTCTGATCAGCTGTTTACGGAAGCCGGTCATTCATCCACAAACCAACAGCAAAAAAACTGACTGGACTGAACTCCATGACTGACTGACACTGTAAGTCAAAAGCAACTATTTATTTTATTTTTTTGAGAGTTTCTTTTTGTTACTTTGTTATTATTCGTAAATTGAGCATTGCTTACCTCATAGACTAAACTGTTTTACCTTTTCTTTTTTCTTTGAGCAACAAAATTATTAGCACTGAAAAAGGGTGGAAGAAAACCTGAAGTGGAATCTTGAGTTGGACTGATTTTTTGTTGTTCTATGAACTTTGGGGACTGTGGTTTTGGGGTGGTTGTGAATTGTGAATTTAAATATATTTGGTTTTGCACTAAAATTTTGTGTTTGCATTGTTATGTTGGGTGAATTGTCATTCAATGTGTCGGGTGTAATTTTTTTTTTGGTGTGCATCCGTGAGGTTTGACAAACAAAACTTAGACTGACTAATCATAAATGCCAGGACAGAAACCTGGCTGGCACCCCTAACAAAATATGAGAGACCACAAAGTCAAAGTGTCACAGTTTGCTCTACCTAACAAGCAGGAAAATGATAATCATAGATACCTATTTCCAAAACATTACAAATGCAATATAAGTGAGATTTTACACATTTTTAAACTAAATTATCCACACATTTTAAGACATTTTAACTTATCGCATCACTGTAAATATGAACTGTGAGAATATCAACTTTCAAAATTGTAAATATTATTTCCACTCTTCTTAATTCCTGTAAATTTCTGTTATACAAATTAACTTAAATTATTAAATGTAATTACTGAAAAATCAAATAGACTGAGTTTAGGCTCCTACAATGATAGTCATAGAAACCTGTTCTTCCGAAAGCATAGGGCCAGCTGAAGAAGCAGAGTCAGGTAATCATGAAACTCCTATCCACGAGCTGGGTAAACAGGGCAGACAATATTTCAATATATAGAGAAAGCTCTACGGCTGTGAGCTCTTCAGAATGATTACCACAGTATGTAAAAGTCATTTGTCAGATGCGCTATAACCATTGTTCAGTAGGACGTGCTGAAATACTGGTGCACCACCAGTATTTAAATAAATAAAAAGAAAAATACTCTGTTTGGACCACTTATATTTGTCTGATATGGTTTTTCCACAAAAAAGTATAATTATCTCATAAAAAAATACCCTCATTAAAACCAAACCATCAGTCCAAAACCTAAAGACTCTTCATTTACTATCATCAATGACAAGAAGAACAGCAGTAAAAAAAATTACATTCAAGAAGCTGGAAACAGCAAATGTTTGATATTTTAGCTTGAAAAATGACTAAAATGACTTAAAACAAGTCAGCACTCCTAATGTCTTCAATGATGTGCTGTCTCTCAAAACTGAGAGCATGCAGTCAAGGAGTTCATTCTGTCCTGTCTTAGATGTTCCTTTAAACACAGCAGCACTCTGAAGATGTTCTTGCACTGCTGCGCCTAGTGATGCTACAAAATCCACTAGTTCTCTGAAAACACTCAGATTTTCTGAGCATACACTTTCATCATGGCCACACAGGGCTAGCTCAAACACACCACTGAATGGAAAGCAAGATAAAGTGCTAACCTCACTACATGCAATTAGCCATGACTTCTTAGTAAACTAGTCTCATGAAAAAGACTGTACTGTCTTCCTCTGTCTTGTGCTTGTTGTTTTATCAACAATGTCTGGCTGGTCAGGTCCGAGCTCTTTCACTCAAAGCTTTTCCTGCAGTGTTCTCCTCTCAAACGGCACTGTTTTCAGCGACTTAACTTAACTTTCTTTCTCCATTTTGATCTATTCTATACAAGGCTCCTCCAACTCTCTTCGAACTTCTACGCCATCTGCTCCTACGTCAACTCCTTTTGAAAGTCAGCGCCCAGCAAGCTCCTGTCTCTTGTATTACAACGACTGAAGTGCGCATGTACAACTTAGAATGAAGAGCTATGGCTAAAGATTTTTGCAGCCAGGGTCGGAAATATGTTGCCTCTCAGTTACTTTACACAACATAGAACTGTTATGTTGCGGTTCCTTTCTAGACCAAAATGCAGAGATTGGAGGCTGAAGTAAGGGTGTAAAGGGATTTATTTTGGCACAAAGAGTTCATGGAGGGAAATAGCGGATGAGTTCAGCAGGCAGGCAGGCGGGCAGGTAGAGTTGTCCGGGAACAGCGTGGGAGAAAACTCAGGTAGCCAGTGGAGCAGGAAGCCAGAGTGGAGAGGCGCTGGAGGTTCTGTACACGAAGCAAAACAGAGAAATAACGTGATACAGGGATGAGCTCACAGAGGTAAATACACGATAGGAATCTTGAACTTAGAACTTTACTAGAAAACGCAATAGCTTGTGGCACTGATTTAGTCCCCATACATGGTGGAACAATCTGGCGCCAGAGTGGAGATGAGACTGGGGTTAAATAGCAGAGGATGATGAGTAGATGACTTGCAGGCGCGCCTCTCCTCTACTGCCGACACTGCTGCCACGCCCACAGGTACAGACACACACAGGGAAAGGAGCAGGTGAGGGAGAAGGGAGGAGGGAAGGCAGACGGGGAAAAAACACAAAAACAACAAAAACCCTGACTGCCACAGTAGGATCGTGAAAAGAACATTTTTAATCTATGTTTTTATTGCAGATTATACATGTTACTCACTAACTGTATAATATATAGGTTGCTCATTTATAAATTTAAAGTCTTAGTTAATGAAGATCTGTATGATTTGTCTGCATGTGGGACAGGTGGGGTAGTGCCCTAGCGCTCCCTATTGAGGTGCCGCCACTGGTATCGCCTATTTTTTCCGCATCACCCACACAGTTCTCAGCCAAATAGTAGAATCTATAGAATATGTCACAGACATGAAAATAATATACATAACAGATGAAGGGCTGGACTTTCTGGTGCACTCTGTTTCTTTCTTTCCCTCCCTCCCTCTCTCTCTCTCTCTCACTCGCTCGAGTGAGGGCAAAGGAAAGTCACGTCATTATCATTCAACTCCATGTAAACATATTGGGTTGGCAGTGGCCAACCTGTCTGAACATGACCTTTCAAGTTTAAACCAAAGTTATAATAAAGTGGAATAATCTTTTTGCTGTCTCCTTCGTCCTTATTTTGAAGTAGTCATAAGTAATAACTATAGTAATTAAAACTGCAAGCAGTGATGAACGGGCCCTCGCCCCACGTACGTCGGGCTGTGGCGCCGTCGGAGGCCGCGCGCCCAGATGTGTGCTCGTCCGTTGTCTGTGGAAATTTCCTACCTAACTGGAATCCGTGTCACTGAAAACACAACAGTCGCGCTATAGATATGACACAGTATTGATGGAGAGACGTATTCAGGGTGAGCCCCTCTACATGTGTGAGCAATTTGGTGAAGATGGGAAATTGTATGTGGAAGTTATAAGGACTTCCTGCGCGATGGCGAAGGATCGAAATTGACCGCACCGCCACACCCACCAGGCACAACGCAGGCTGTTGAAGGTCTAAGGATGCTACTGAGTGAATGTGAAGTCTGTGCTGTTAAATCTGTAGGGCGAGTTAGTTAAAGTACAAGGCATAGACATATTGGGTCCGTACAGAATGGGAAAAGCCATAAGGGGGGTCATCGAACTTAACCGCACCACCACGCCCACCAGGAATAACGTAGGTGAAAGCTGTATACAACTTTTCGTCATCAAGGCATGAGGATGACACTTAGTGACTGGGAAGTCTGTGGTGTTAAATCTGTAGGACGAGTTAGTTAAAGTACAAGGCATAGACATATTGGGTCTGTACAGAATGGGAAAAGCCATAAGGGGGTCATCGAAATTAACCGCACCGCCACGCCCACCAGGTATATCGGAGGCAAAAGCTTTTGAATAGGTGTCATCATCAAGGTCTGAAGATGATATTTAGTGAGTGTGAAGTCTGTGTCGTTAAATCTGTAGGACAAGTTAAATAAAGTACGAGGCATAGACATGAAAAAAATGAATAGGAAAACCCATAAGGGGGCGTTAGGGGGCGCTACTGAGCTGTCGTGCCGCGCATGAGGGCAGTTGTGGTATCGAATTAACGTACTCATGGGGAAGAAGCTACGGGCCAAATTTGGTGAGTCTGCATTCATCCTAAAGTCCCGAAAACAGCGTCGGAAAAATGAAAATCGCCGCACACCATTCAAGATGGCCGATTTCCTGTTGTGGCAAAAATTCCAACAAAAATAATTCCGAGCTAAATCCTTGAGACCCATAAGTCCTGTAAATTTCATGACGATCCGAGAAAGTTTTTGGTCACATGACCCAACATTAGGTGGCACTATGGAGTCCCCTGGCCACACCCACCCCCAATCATTTTGAATTCTAATAGCAGCACACCAATGTGACGTATGTTCCGAGTTTGGTGAGTTTTGGGGTATGTTCAGGCCGCCAAATATGCAGTCGAATGGAAGGAAAAAGAAAAAGAAAAAAAAAATCCGTACAGATACAATAGGTCCTCGCACGAGATTCGTGCTCGTGCCCTAATAATCCTTACAGATACAATAGGTCCTCGCACGAGATTCGTGCTCGGGCCCTAATAAGTAATTGTAAAAACATTTTCTGATTCACGTCTTCTTATCTATCTATCTATCTATCTATCTATCTATCTATCTATCTATCTATCTATCTATCTATCTATCTATCTATCTATCTATGTGTGTGTGTGTGAGTGGAAAGAACAGATTAACAGGTGTCTGTGTGACACTAAAGAGCTCCACCTGGCCAGCAGGAATTTTAACTAGCTGACTGACTAATCCTTGTCCTCCTTTGTGGTCTTGACACACACAACACTCACTGCAGTCACATAGCAGCATGTGCGTGTGTGTTTAATTTAGAATAACATTTTTCAAAGTGAGATAATCTTGCTGTTCTTTAAAGTGCTGGATTAAGACTGGATTAAGATTGAGTATAACTTTATTCTGATTTACTGGAGTAAGACAGATATAAAGTAAAAAAAATGTTTCTATTTTGATGACTTTTTCCAACATTTTAGATGTATTAGGAGCATTTTACTTACAAATATCATTAATAAAAGATATTTTTCTTCTGTTGGGTAAGAATTGGCATCTGCAGCCTTTTTTATTTTTAACAGCATAAATTCATGAATTAAATAATTTGAAAGCATGCATGTGTATATGTGGATAAAATATAGTTGTGGTGAAAAGTTTACATTCACTTGTAAAGAACATGTGTATCATGGCAGTCTTGAGTTCCAATGATTTCTACAGCTCTCATTTTTCTGTGATGGAATGAGTGGAGCACAAACTACTTTGTGACAAAATCTGCTGGATCAAATTATACATACAGCAACTTGAACAATCAATTTAGGTGATTATAGAAAGTTGTGTGAATCACATTTTCTTTGTAGCATGACCTTTTAACTTCTTCTGAGTGATTCTGATTGATAACAGACGATGAATTTTCTGGGCCAATTTTAATAGGGCTTGTTTGATACAGCCATTAGACTCAGCCACAAACACTACAATGGGCAAGTCTAAGGAGCTCAGCATTGATCTGAAAGAGCACATTATTGACTTGAACAAGTCAGGAAAGTCACTTGGAGCCATTTCAAAGCAGTTACAGGTCCCAAGATCAACTGTACTAACAACTGTTCGTAAGTATAAAGTGCATGGCACAGTTGTGTCACTGCCACAATCAGGAAGAAAACACAAACTATCACCTGCTGCTGAGAAAAAACTGGTGAGGATGGTCAAGAGTCAACCAAAAACCACCAAAAAGCAAGTCTGCAATCAATTAGAAGCTGCCAGAAGACAGGTGTCAGTGTCCACAGTAGGGTTGGCCGATTGGACGATCATATCATATATCTGTGATAAGCTCAACCCATGGTAGGTTGGTTTGTTAGAGCTGATATTTTGGTCTATTTTTTTCCATTCTATTTTGCTAAATTAATGGTGCGCCTCCTTGAAAATTTCACTCAATAAATGATTAACCTGTAAGCGCAAAAAATGGAAACGGGCAAATGTGTGGTTTTCTTACTGTGATTAGAAAGGAGTCAAGGAGGAGCAGAACTGACCAGCGCAAAGAAATGCTGGCAGACTGCCTGGGGAGGGGTGCTCTGTGTGCAAGTTACTGGAACAAGTTGATGAGCAGTGCAGCTCTGCCACTCGCACTGAAGAGTTGGGGATAAATTTAACCTATACACGAGTTCAAATACTGTTAGCAAAATGCGCATGCAGCACTTCGTATCCATTTTTTTCCAGCACAAATCAAGCTTGTCTGGTGAGAGCCGAGCGACTCTCGGTGTACGCGTGTATTCACAAATGCTCGTGCAAATTGGTAGTGTTTGTCACACCGCGGTGAGGGGTGTCTCGTCTGGGGATTTTTGTCTTGTGAATTTCATGTTTTATTTTGAAAAGTAACTCTCCTCTCGTTTCAGGTCACTTGCCCTTCCTCTTGTGTCACCGGTCTGACGTCTCCCCTGATCCCTGATTGTTTTCACCTGGTCCCCAATTACCCTCTTGTGCTTAAAGTCTGCGTCTGCATGTTGTCCTGTGCCAGAGTATCATGTTCGTTCGTGTGTCTCCAGCTCCCATGGTCCATGTCTACGTCAAGTGTTCTTCTACAGAGTCTAAGTTGGTATTCTTGTTTTTCTTTCCTCCTCTTAAGAAGAGTGATTTTGAGTTGTATTTTTTTTTCAAGCAGTATTAAGATAGCCTTGATTTATAGCCTTTTTCTTTTCCCTCTGTTGGAGTGGTTTTTTGTTCATAGTATTTATTTTTTGTTTCCTAGATATAGAGTAGAATAAAGTTTTGTAAATCCCTGAACCTCCCTTGTGTGGAGCGCTTTATGTTGTTTGAGATTTCATAGCTAAGAATCCTCGATAGAGTAGATTAGTTTATTCAGTTTTTTGTTTCCTCTTCGGAGTGATTTTCTGTTTTTTTATTGTTTTGTTCTCCCTGTAAATTACCTAGATAAGTTGAAGTTGATAGCCGGTTTGTTTCTCACTCGTTTCTTAAGAGCCGTGAAGCAATTCAAAGAAATAAAACCTGCTTGATCTGCATAACCCTCTGCATCTGAGTCCTTCTTTAAGTCCAGGCCTGACAGTATACTCTGGCCAGTATGGACTCAGCAGAGGCAGAACAACTGACAGGGCTCTTGCAAGCTCAGGAAGCCCGCATCTCCCGACAGGAAGAGTTCCAGACGGCTATGGCTGCGCATATGGGTCAACTCACGTCCCAACTACACGAGCTGGTTTCGCAATTTCCTCGACCCACCACCCCGGCTCCCGTAACTGCTCCGCCCACGCCTCATGCCGGAGCAGGAAGTAAGTTGGCTCCACCAGCGCAGTATTCAGGTGAACCAGGACTATGTAGAACATTTCTCATAGACTGCTCAATTCACTTCGAATTAACCCCCCATGCTTTCCCTACTGATCGGTCGAAGATCGCATTTATGATCTCGCACCTGACTGGGCGAGCCAAAGCCTGGGCATCGGCAGAGTGGGGCCGGTGCTCTCCGATCTGCAGCTCCCACACAGATTTCCAGGCGGCATTAAAACGCACCTTTGATCCCGTGACGGACGACCGGGAGAAAGCACAGGAGCTGAGTGGGCTGAGACAAGGCAGCGACTCTGTGTGTGACTACGCCATCCGTTTCCGCACTCTTTCGGCAGAAAGCGGGTGGAACTCCACGGCTCTCTATGATGTGTTTTTGAAGGGACTGGCAGCCCCGATCCAAGATCTCCTGGTTCCTCTAGATTTACCCGCAGGCTTGGACGATCTTATCGCTCTCGCAATCCGGACGGACAACCGACTCAGACAGCTCAGACGACACCGGAGCGACAGGACTGTGATGACCGGAGGAGCCCCGCCCTCGCAAACACAAGGCTGGCCAGCTCTCCACCGCTCCCCGTCGGAGCCGCGTAATAACTCCCCCGCGGAGGAAGAAGGGGACCCCATGCAGCTGGGCAGAGCCAGACTGACACCAGAGGAGCGACGGAGACGGCAACTAGAAGGAAGGTGCTTCTACTGCGGGGAGGCGGGTCACCTCGTCATAACCTGCCCAGCCAAACGACCCAAGACGGTGAGTCAAATCACGGCTTCAGGCCCCGTCACACGCACTCTCACCAAAGTGAAGTTATTGCATCACACTGTCACCAATCTTGGGGCACTCATAGACTCAGGAGCCGATGAGAGTTTGATGGACTGGGGGTTAGCCGAAGAAATGGACATAAGATCAGAACTTTTAGCTAAGCCCATCAGGGCTCGAGCTCTAGATGGGAAAGAACTGTTTTCCATCACTCATATCACTGAACCTCTCCACGTGCAGATTAAGGACCACAGGGAGCATATTCGCTTCTATTTATTCAAAGCATCCACTCACACACTGATCTTGGGACAACCGTGGCTTTTTCGCCACAACCCCCAGGTAGACTGGAGGACTGGAGAAATCCTAGGATGGGGGGAGGATTGTACTAAAGACTGTCTTTTTAGTCTAGCCCAGAGCAGTAAGGTAGCTGAGGTTAACCTGTTTTCTGTCAACCCTGCCACAGAAGCCGAATATCCGGACTTAAACTCGGTGCCTTCCTGCTACCACCAGCTCCGTGAGGTTTTTAGTAAGACCAAAGCCATGTCTCTTCCTCCACACCGGCCATACGACTGCGCCATTGACCTTCTTCCAGGTTCCACCATACCCAAGGGCCGCCTGTACTCAGTCTCCGGACCGGAGAGAGAGGCCATGAGGGAATATCTCACCACATCCATAAAGGCGGGGCTAATCCGTCCCTCGTCGTCGCCAGCAGGCGCCGGATTCTTTTTTGTGGACAAAAAGGATGGGTCCCTAAGACCGTGCATAGACTATAGTCCTCTCAATGACATTACTATAAAGAACCGTTACCCTCTCCCTCTCATGTCTTCTGTTTTTGACCAACTCCAGCAGGCCAAGGTGTTCACCAAGTTAGACCTCCGCAATGCCTATCACCTGATTCGCATAAGAGAGGGGGACGAGTGGAAAACTGGATTCAACACCCCTAGTGGCCACTATGAGTATCTGGTCATGCCATTTGGACTCACCAACGCCCCTGCCGTTTTTCAAGCCATGATTAATGATGTATTGAGAGATTTCCTTGACCTTTTTGTCTACGTGTATTTAGACGACATTTTAATTTACTCCCCAGACATTGACACACACCAAGACCATGTGACCAGAGTTCTGAAAAGACTGTTAGAGAACAATCTGTATGTCAAAGCAGAGAAAAGTGTGTTTCATGCCGACACCGTCTCCTTCCTGGGCTTCATTGTAGCCCCTGGGAGAGTACAGATGGACCCGGCTAAAATTAGCGCTGTAGCTGAGTGGCCTACACCAGATAGCCGCAAGAAGGTTCAGCAGTTCTTGGGATTTGCTAACTTTTACAGGCGGTTTATCAGAGGCTTTAGCGCAATAGCTGCTCCCCTCCATGCTCTTACCTCCACCCAGGTGCAGTTCCGCTGGTCGCCAGAGGCAGAGAGGGCTTTCCAGGACCTCAAGAAGCGTTTCACTTCTGCTCCCATCCTCACCATGCCAGATCCACAACGCCAGTTTGTAGTAGAAGTGGACGCCTCCAATGAAGGGGTTGGAGCCATTCTCTCTCAACGTTCGGAACAGGATGGGAAGATGCACCCCTGCGCCTTCCTGTCACGTCGACTGTCCAAGGCTGAACGGAACTATGATGTCGGTAATCGGGAGCTGTTGGCGGTGAAACTCGCCCTAGAGGAGTGGAGACATTGGCTGGAGGGGGCCAACCCTCCATTCATAGTCTGGACGGACCATAAGAACTTAGAGTATATCAGAAAAGCTAAGAGACTCAATTCTCGCCAGGCCAGGTGGGCGCTGTTCTTTAACCGCTTTTCCTTTTCCCTCTCTTACAGGCCGGGGTCCCGGAACGTCAAGCCAGACGTCCTCTCTCGACTATTCGACCCCGAGCCTGTTGCCAAGGAGCCTGAGACCATCCTTCCACTAACCCGTGTGGTTGGAGCGGTGACTTGGCAGATAGAAGATGAGGTGAAGCAGGCTAATGGTGGAGACCCGTCACCTAGTGGGTGCCCAGATAATCGCTTGTTTGTCCCCGTTGAGTTGCGCCCACAGGTGATCCACTGGGCTCATACCTCACTGCTTTCATGCCATCCGGGAGTTCGGAGGACGATGTTCGCCATCTCTCCGGTTCTGGTGGCCATCCATGGAGCCGGAGGTTCGGGAGTACGTGGAGGCATGTTCGGTCTGTGCTCGAAACAAGACGTCCTCCGGGACCCGCATGGGCCTACTGCAGCCACTCCCTATCCCCTCCAGACCGTGGTCCGACATATCCATGGACTTCGTCACGGGGCTCCCGGTATCCCAAGGTAATACCACGGTCCTCACAGTAGTGGACCGGTTTACCAAAATGGTCAGATTCATTGCCCTGCCTAAGCTGCCCTCCGCCAAGGAGATGGCAGAAATCATGATGACCAGTGTTTTCAGGGTTCATGGATTCCCTAAGGACATCGTCTCTGACCGGGGGCCCCAGTTCGTGTCCCGGTTCTGGAGGGAGTTTTGCGGGCTCATTGGAGCTAAGGCCAGCCTGACCTCGGGCTACCACCCGGAGGCCAACGGCCAGACCGAACGCCTAAATCAACAACTGGAAACCGGCCTCCGGTGCCTGGTCTCCCAGAACCCCTCAACATGGAGCAAACACCTGGTCTGGGTTGAGTATGCACATAATTCATTGCCAACATCTGCCACAGGTTTCTCTCCCTTTAAATGTGCTTATGGTTTTCAACCCCCAGTGTTTCCAGACAATGAGTTGGAGGTATCGGTCCCCTCCGCCCATGCCATGGTCCGACGTTGCCGCCGCATCTGGGCAGCAGCCCGCCAGGTGCTGATCCGACAGGGAGATCGGGTCAAGAAGGCGGCAGACCGAAAGAGACGGCTGGCTCCCGCATATCAGCCTGGACAGAAAGTGTGGCTTTCAGCCAAGGACTTGCATCTGAAAGTTCCCTCCAAGAAGCTGGCACCACGGTTCGTAGGCCCGTTTCCTGTCACCAGAGTCATTGGCCCCGCAGCAGTACGCCTCCGTCTGCCCCGGTCCCTCCGCGTACACCCGACCTTCCATGTCAGCCAGGTGAAACCATTCAAAGAAAGCCCTATGGTTCCGGCCGCCACGCCCCCCCCGCCGCCCGAGGTAGTCGATGGGGGCCCGGTGTACAAGGTTAAGCAGCTGTTGGCGGTACGCAACCGGGGCCGGGGCAGACAGTACCTAGTGGACTGGGTAGGTTACGGACCGGAGGAGAGACAGTGGGTCCCCTCTCGACACATCATGGACCCCACCCTCATTGATGACTTTCATAGAGACCATTCTGAACAGTCTGGGCCGTCAGGAGTCGGCCCTAGAGGGAGGGGTACTGTCACACCGCGGTGAGGGGTGTCTCGTCTGGGGATTTTTGTCTTGTGAATTTCATGTTTTATTTTGAGAAGTAACTCTCCTCTCGTTTCAGGTCACTTGCCCTTCCTCTTGTGTCACCGGTCTGACGTCTCCCCTGATCCCTGATTGTTTTCACCTGGTCCCCAATTACCCTCTTGTGCTTAAAGTCTGCGTCTGCATGTTGTCCTGTGCCAGAGTATCATGTTCGTTCATGTGTCTCCAGCTCCCATGGTCCATGTCTACGTCAAGTGTTCTTCTACAGAGTCTAAGTTGGTATTCTTGTTTTTCTTTCCTCCTCTTAAGAAGAGTGATTTTGAGTTGTAGTTTTTTTTCAAGCAGTATTAAGATAGCCTTGATTTATAGCCTTTTTCTTTTCCCTCTGTTGGAGTGGTTTTTTGTTCATAGTATTTATTTTTTGTTTCCTAGATATAGAGTAGAATAAAGTTTTGTAAATCCCTGAACCTCCCTTGTGTGGAGCGCTTTATGTTGTTTGTGATTTCATAGCTAAGAATCCTCGATAGAGTAGATTAGTTTATTCAGTTTTTTGTTTCCTCTTCGGAGTGATTTTCTGTTTTTTTATTGTTTTGTTCTCCCTGTAAATTACCTAGATAAGTTGAAGTTGATAGCCGGTTTGTTTCTCACTCGTTTCTTAAGAGCCGTGAAGCAATTCAAAGAAATAAAACCTGCTTGATCTGCATAACCCTCTGCATCTGAGTCCTTCTTTAAGTCCAGGCCTGACAGTGTTAGAGTCCTTTGCCAGTACCATATGTTTGCAGAGATGAAAAATTGCTTCAGTTAGCTCCTTCGGCTTGCTGGAAGTGTCCGGTTTAAAACCAAAAAATTCCCAAACTGGTAAGATAAGATAGATAAGATGTTCCTTTATTGATCCCGCTTGGGAGAAATACACAGGTAACACAGCAGTACAGAGGGAAATAAGTAGCAAAGAATAAAATAACAATTGAATAAAAATATAATAAAAACTATTATACTATTATACTATATAAAAATAAGCATATATACAGTAACTGTCCTTGTGTATACGTGATGTGTACAATATGTACATGTATAAGTGTGAAATAGATGTGTCTGTGCAAATGTGCAATGTGCAGGGATCTGAGATATTAAATTAAATAACAACAATGTGCAAAAATGTGCAGGGTTCCTGAGATAATAAATGACAACAGAACAAAAAACAATCAGTTTTTAAGTGACAGTAAAGTGTATTGTTGAGTCCTTAATCAGTGGAGAAAGGAGGTGTTGGGAGCTGTGGTGGTGGTGGTGTTGTGTAGTCTGATCGCTGATTGTATGAAAGAGCCCCCCAAGCACGTGGTTGGATGAGTCTGTGGCTGAACGTGCTCCTGAGTTGCCTCAGCTCATTGTAGAGAGGGTAAGAGGGATTGTCCATTATAGCTTGCAGCTCTCCTCTCATCCTCCTCTCTGTCACCGCCTCCACACTGTCTGGCTTTCCTCACTAGTTTGTTCAGCTCCTGATGCCACCTCCCCAGCACACTGCTGCAAAGAATATGACACTGTCGAAAGCACTAGAGAAGTCTGCTTTGTGGCCTCTCCAGGTGCTTGTAAGTTCTGTGAAGCAGGTAGATGATGGCATCCTCCATGCCCTAGTCAGTCTGGTATGCAAACTGCAGTGAGTCCAGGCAGTCCTTATCCTCAGCTCCCTCAGGATCTCCTTCGGGCATGCAACTGGTCGAACCCGGTGCTGGAGGAGCTCCTCTCGTGAGTAGACCATGGCCCACTGTTGTTGTTGTTGTTTGGTGGTCGCAGTGTCCGTAGTCCTGCACATTGTTCGTTGCTGCACAACTGTTTGTTGAGAGCCCCATAAATTAGTGTTGTACTACTCGAGATCGGTCTTTGTCTCGAGACCGGTCTCAAGACCATTTTTTGAGGTTCTTGGTCTTGTCTTGGAATCGAGGGCATTTTTACTCGGTCTTGTCTCGGTCTCGGACTGGGCGGACTGGGTTTTTTTGAACGAGACCGGTCGAGACCATTGCTGATAGGATTTTTGTCCATGCCTTACTGATTAGAGTGAAAAAGGACCCTCTCAAAAACAGCTAATAACTTCAAATCATTGGTAGTGTAAAGATTTCCCCCAGCTGCAGCTGCTACTGGTGTCAGTGTGTAGGAGTATGGAGACGAAAGGTGGTACCAACTCTTTACTTTTTTCAGTCTTTCTCTCTGAAATGAAAGGTTTATTGTGACTTGTCAGGTCAATTCAGTTTTGATAATATGATGAACTTTTTCAAGAAGTGAAACACGACAAGTTTGCTAAGATTTGAGATTTGTTTCATTCATTGTGCTGCTTTGAAAACAACAGAGCAAAGATTGTTTTTGTTGTTGCATTTATTTAAAAGCAAACTTAAATAAAAAGAAAACTCACATTTTGATTTTTTGTTATGATTTTCCTTTGATATATATAGTCTTGGTCTTGTCTCGGTCTCGACCTCCAAATGTCTTGGCTTTGCCTTGGTCTTGGTACTCTCTGGTCTCGGTAATGTCTTGGTCTCGGTTGGTGCGGTCTTGACTACAACACTACTATAAATTAACACCAGATTTAACTGCCTATCTTCATTAATACTTATATACAAGAAGCCTAGTGCTGGAGTTAGAAAGAATAGATAAAAAGTAAAAAAATAGGAAAGGGGGATCGGGAACTGCCGTGTCGGGCTGCCACTAGCTGCAGCGCCGGAAGCTACACTGGTGATACGCTGGTGATTCTGTCCTCTTTTTTGCAACTAGCTCCTCCATAATTGCATTTGCTGAAAATGCATGCAGTGCTGGCACACACCTGCGCGAAAATATCAGCGATTGCCGATTGATGGGCTGACGGTGGCTGGTTGTCAAGTGTGTTTTGCATCAATATGGGCTGAGAGGCTGCTGTGCAAGAAAGAAGCCTTTGCTCCAGACACGGCAGCTTAAAGCTCAATTGAAGTTTGCTGCTGATCACATTGATGAGGAAAAAACCTTCTGGAGGAAAACTCTGCGGTCAAACAGAGTTGTTTGGCCACAATGAGCATCAATATGTTTGGAGGAGAGAAAAAAGGTGAGGCCTTTAACCCCAAGAACACCAGACCTACTGTCCAGCATGGTGGTGGTAGTATTATGATGTGGGGCTGTTATGCTGCCAGTGAATCTGGTGATCTAAAGAAAGTAAATTATAATAATGAAGAAGGAGGATTATCTCCAAATTCTTCAGGAAAACCTAAAGTTATCAGCAGAAGATTGGCTCATGGGTGCAGCTGGTTGTTCCAACAGGACAATGATCCCAAACACACATCAAAAGTAGTAAAGGAATGGCTAAATCTGGCTAGAATACAGGTTTTGGGGTCCAGGGGGCACAGCATATTTTATCCTTGATGATGATGCATTGTGAACAACAAATCCATATTGAAATAATTATAAAAAGGAAACTCGCTGTCAAGACAAAAAAAATCCGCTGGTCACCGTTTCCGACCATGTGTGCCTATGGTGACTTTGTGCAGCAAGACCAATCCTTGATGTGCAGATTTCAACAATCAAAGCTACAAACTTGGTATTGGTGAATAAACTAACTGTATCACTGTCAAGAATAATCAGCTCTGATAGATTCTGTATTCTTTCATGATGAATATGACAGATGATGTTTCACTGTTCAGGAGATGAATCGTGTTGAAACCATAAAATAAACCACTGTTAAGTTCATTTGAATTGTGTAGCCAAGTGTATCAGGATGATGTGACAGGGCTGTACCCGACTCAGGATTTTAACCGTTGAATCTGAACTATTTGTCTTTCTTCAGTTCAGTGCCACAATAAACTTCTTTATCGGCCTACATCAGTATGTTTTACCTACAGCCTCAGACTCTTGTTTAATACCTTTCTTCAACATCTGTGATGTGAAAACACCAGATTTCCACACAGCACTAGCACAGCCGGTGCTACACATTTTGGGACCCTGGGTCAGATTAGGATTTGGTGCCTCCATAATTGCAGCTTCTCACTATATCGCAAACCTATCAACATCACTTTTAAGGTCTAACCCCAGATTCCACAATGTCTCCGCTGTGTTCTGTGCCTTGATACAGTCGCCTGTGTCGTGGTTTGGGTTAATTATTGTTTCTAGTTTTATTTTTGCAAGGTTCATCCTCATGTGTCAATTTGTGTTACTTCCTGCCCTTTGTCCTTTTTCCCTCCCTTGTGATTAATTTCACCTGTCCATGATTATCCTTTGTGTATTTGGTCCATGTGTTTTTCTCCTCTCGCAACAATTTTTTTTCCCTCCATTTTCCGTGCTTACCTGTGTTTATTAGTTGTCACTCCTTGTGTATTTAAGTCCTTGTCTTCCCCTCTCTCTTTGTCAGTTCAGCCAGTGGGATATGAGGCAGCACAGAGGACAAAACAAAACAATGATGCACACACCGGGTAACGTAGACGTGCCCGGTGGAATCAAGGGGTATACAATAAATATAAGCTTCACGCTAAAACTAAGACTGTTGTGGCTTAACAAGTAGAGCAGCTGTCCATCAGTCAGAAAGTTGATGGGCTGATCCCAGACCCCGCCAGTTTAATATTGCAGGATTTGCTATAAGAATGTGGAAATGAGAGACTATCATTATTTTGGAGCTTGACTAAGGAATCATGTCCAGATTTCTCAGTTGAAAGCCAGTAATGCAAATCCCGGAAAAATGAATGAGAACATTTTCATCTTCAAATAGTTAGAAAAAAAAACTTTTGAACCAGTTTTGAATGTCTTTTCACCATTAACCACAGCAGTTTTTTAAATGGTAAAATGCTCATTGGGTCAGATGAATAGTCAGAGAGCAGAGGTCAGACTCAGCACAGCATCTTTGGCACAGATGATAGCAAATTAGCAATGCTAATTTTAGCAGCAGTGGCAAGCAATCGCTCTGATAGCTCAAGGCAAACAGTCGAAAACATATTTTTATAGATGTAACCCTACTGCAAAGATGATTCTAGAAGATCACCTTTGTCATACCTTACCATGACAGCAAGTGGACTTTTTATCTCACTGACTGTTTCAGTCAGCAGGAGAAGATTAACAGAAAATGTGTTTTACCAACTCTCCCTGTAAAGAGGATGTATTACATGTGTCCCGGCCAGGCACATAGGAAGAGGAAGAGGAAGGCTGCTAAGTAACATCAGGTTATTAACATAAGGTTATTTTGATTACTTGTAATTTAATGTTGTCAATAGTAGTAATAATAGTAGAAATGTTAATGAATAACTTGTTCAGGTCTGTTCTGCATGGGTCCTGGTCCCAGCTTTCTGGTCCAGCTCCAGGTAGAACATTTTTGGGTTCAGACACATTTGCCAGCTCTTCGAAACATCCATCGTCCCACCAGCAGCCCTCACGCCATCTAGTCTTTATAAGAGGCAGGAGGCCTCGGCGTGTCTGCAAGAGTGTGCAGGGGTAATGACACTAATGACGTTTACATGATGTTCGAAAAAGTGGGACTGTTGTGTTTGATTGACTGAAATCGGACTTTTAAAGTCCATGTATGTTAGTCTGAATGAAATCGTAATAAATCAAATTTCTCAAAGTTGGACTAACACACCCAGATAACGCAGTTTGAAGTCGATTTACTCTTTCAAGTATACACCTTAGTTGGACCTGAACTGGCCTTGGGGTTCTGCGCATGCACTACAGTCCCTGTGCCAGGCATTGACCCGGAAGTCGTCCATATTGTAAATCCGTAGCAGGAAGCCGGGAAAAACAAAAGAAGAAAACAGCAATGAAGGTATTGTAATAAACCTTGTTTCTGAAGTGAGAAATGTAGAGAGCCCGTACAGAGAATATTTCTACTGTGCACACACATTTAAGAAGGAGGAAACCCAAAAGGTACAGATAATTATATTCTTTATTAACACAAGTTTCTAAATTACAGCAAATAGCTTAGCACACAAGTATGGGACACAGTGTGAGTCATTAGCCTACTCCTCTTGGTGCCACTCACGGGCCGGAAACAGGTGTATGGCTACTGCTAACATAGACCGCACCACACGGAATTACACCCCCTTAGGGCACTGCAAATACTGCTTGGCAAAACCCACTGTAAACCCCACAGGGCACACCACACGACACTGCACTGCAACCAAACTCACTCTCCACTACACACATGTGGTAAGGACACACATGCTGTGGCACCTCTGAGAATCTGTCTACCTTCCCCCAACTGCCCTTCCCACCCCGGTACTGTGGCTATGCTGTTTTATTAAAATTCATGACATTTAACATAAATCACACACAGACACAATAACTCAAAATCAATCTAATTTAAAACCACTTAACTGTCCGAGACCCTCCCCGGGGTCTGAGCTTTAGCGCCGGCCCGGCTTCAGTCGGAGTCTGTTGTGGGGCGACCGCCGGTCCAGCGCCGTGAGGCGTCTCCACCTGCAGCAGGAGAGCCTCGACACCAGTCTGGAGAGCGGACACAGGCACTCCTAAATTTCCCCACTAACGCTACCTCAGCCCTGCCTCACGCCGGAACCTCGCCCTACCCCCGCTGCCTATCTTCGCCGCCGGCAGCCCTAAATAGCATGCGAACGGCCCCCACCCCCCGATACTGAGTGCAAAACAAATGCTCGGCTGGGCTTCCACCCCGTAATGCTCAAGAAACTCCGCTCCCCAGAGACGCCAGCACCCACTCGCTCTCTCCCTTTTCAATTCTCCTATTCCTCCCAAAAACACTCCCCTCCAGTCACTCTTCAATTATCCCCGTGCAATCAATCCCCCAATCTCCCCAGCCCACAGGGTCATTCACTACAGTATAAATACAATATATATTATGTAATGTACAGCGCCAAAAGCTCACCCGATTGTAGCAGTAGGTCACGAGAAGCAGCAGAGAGCAGAGACCAATCAGAGGAGACAGGAACTGAGGAGAGCTGATTAATAGCAGGTGTGACTCCAGGAGTCACTCTCTCCAAATCCTTTGTGTGGCTGTGGCTGTTGACTCTCTGCTCTGGTAAGAGACTTTTGGGGTTTTTTAGAATTGTTTTATCAGGGTAGTATTTTAATTGTTAGGGTAATGTAGGGGTGCATTCATGCACCCTGAGGTATCTGTGTTTTAATGATTTTAATTGTGGGTCTATCATTTGTTTGTAGGACTAAACCTTAACTGTTTTAAAATACAGAGGTATGTAAAAAATCATCATTTAAACCTCATACTTTTATGTCCTACAAACTATATTAACAGTGTTTTCTTTTGCTTTTAGGCAAAGCACTGACTGCCGTTTATTTTAGTTTAGTATTTTATATTTTAGCCATATTGATTTTATTGTCTTTTGTTATTTTAAATTAGAGTTTGCTTAGTTTTAGGATTTTAACATTCTGTCCTCTTCTGTTTCTAGTGTTGCGGCTGGTGGGGTCCTCCATTCACCGGTGTGGTTGAGATGCTGGGAGTTCACTTTAGATGGTGATATGGTTTGTGGTTGCACATTTAATTAGTGTGGTGTCTTTATTTGATTGTGTTGGGTTTATATTTCTTTTTGATATTTAGTTTACTCCCAGTGTCCTAGGCAGTGGGTGGTTGGTCCCCCAGCCGTGATATGACTGTCTGTCTTCTTGTTCTTCATTGACTGTGTTATTTTAGAATTTGATTTATTGTAAATAAATGGCATGTTATGATTGACCCACACTGACCGTTGTGGCCTCCTTAATTGAAGCCCCTGTGTGCTGAACAATCCTCAAGGTTACATTTGGCGTTGTTGGCAGGATTGAGAAACGGTCAGTGTGTGGTACATGTCATAGTTTAACTTTTTTTTTGTTGTTTGATGATAAAATACTAAACGGCAGTCAGTGCAGAAGACTGAAAGGGTCATCAAGGCTGGTTCATCACCCCAAGGCGCAGAAGATGCTGTAATCCCACTTCTTCCTTGGGTTGTAAAAAGTGGTTTAAATATGAGTGAATCTGAGGATCAATTAGCAGCCCTGCGTGAGCAGTTCAGAGCACTCCAGGCTGAAAATGAACTTTTAAAACAAGCTGCCAGTAACTCTCACGCCTCTAGTGCCTCTGCTTCTGCCCCCAGAATTGACAGAACTGTTTATGTTCCACGTGAAAGGAGGTGCCCAAAGTTTTATGGTGATCAAGACTCACCTGATAGCATTGGTTTGGAGGATTGGATGGAGGAAGTTGAAGCCTGTCTGGAAGGGCGCCGATTCTCTAACAAAGAAAAAGCTATTTTCCTCCTTGATCATCTGGGAGGTGAACCACGGAGTGAGATCAAGCACAGGCCACATAGAGAAAGAGAGGATCCTCAAAAGATCATTGACATTTTAAAATTACTGTATGGTGGTAAAAAGCCATTGGTTGTACTGCAGCAACGGTTCTATGAACGTAGACAGCAGGAGGGGGAGTCACTGAGACAGTTTTCTCATGCATTAATGTCACTAATGGATGATGTTCTTGATAAAAATCCAGATGCAGTCCCAAACTCAGAGGTAGCCCTGAGAGACCAGTTTGTGGAACGTGTCCGGGATGGAACGCTACGGCACCACCTGAGGGAAGTGGTGAGAGGTAAACCCAGAATGTCACTGATCGATATCAGAGAAGAAGCCATTAGATGGGGTGAGGATTTTGAAAGAGGGCGCAATTCCCATTCCTCCCAGTGCAATGTTACACGAGCCAACATAACAACTGCCACTTCAGTGCAAGAGTCAAAACAGTCTCCAGAGTTTCTGGCCATCACAGAACTAATAAAGAATCAACAGACTCAAATCTCCTCTTTAACACAACAGTTTCAGTCTCTGCAGTCAATGTTTGAGCAGACCACAGCCAAATTTAAAGAGGAACGGAGGTGCCTACGTTGCAATAAACAAGGTCATATTGCTCGATATTGTCGCCAGGCCATGCCCACTACCTTGAGAACGAATCTCAACCCGAGTGTCCAGACAGTGCAAGTGGAGCACCCAGTGATGGAGCCAACTTTTGTTTCTCACCAGGTAACAGATCTAACTGAGTCTGACTCTAACCCAGTCTCTCCAGAACTTTTGAAACAGTTGGTGGGTCCATGCACCGTAGTGCAACTTACCATGAATGGGATCAATGTACCTTCATTATTGGACACTGGTTCAAATGTTACCACACTAACAAAGAGTTGTTTCATGTCACATTTTCATTCAGACCAGCCTAAAATTAACAACTGTAAGTGGCTAAACCTCTCTGCTGCCAATGGGCTTGCCATCCCATATTTGGGGTATGTAGAGGTGGAGGTCACTGTCTTAGGTCGAGTGCTTCATGATTGTGGTGTCCTAATTGTTGAAGACCCACCCAGTTTCACATCATTACAGAAACAGAAGGAAAAAGTGCCTGGGCTGTTGGGAATGAACATCATAAGTCAATTGTATACTGATCTCTATGAGGAATATGGTTCCGCCATGTTCTCTATCCCTCAGGTTACACAGGCCGCACCTGGTTGGAGGGAAGCACTACAAATGTGTCATTTGATGGAGAACGAGCACAGTGAAGAAGGACTCGGTACACTACGAGTGCATGCTGAGAACCCTGTCCAGATCCCTGCAGGTACCACAGTGATGATTCCAGCCACAGGTCCAAAAGGTAACCAGTACAACTCACTCACATTCCTGTTGGAACCCGATAATAGTGCAAACCACATTTCTGCAGGCCTACTGGTGTCCACAGCTCTAGCCACACTAAAAGACGGACTGGCCTATGTTCCAGTTACAAACGTGAACAGTGAAGTAGCCTACCTTCAGCCACGAACCCCATTAGGTTTGCTGCATTCAGTCCATGTAGTGGAGGCTAATAGTTCCACAATTGTGTTCAATGAAGAGACTGATGCTCAAGGCACAGTAACTGTAATGTGCTCCCAAGCCTCTGTTAGCCCTTCTCAGGGTTTAGATCTACAGTCAGTTGATCTGTCTAAATTGAGCCACCAAGAGCAGCTGAAAGCAAAAGATTTGCTTGGAAAGTACAGGGATGTATTTTCAACAGGGGATGGTGACCTGGGCTGTACAACACTCATTGAACATAACATTCCACTGACAGATGACATTCCGACTAGACAACGTTACCGTCGTATCCCTCCATCTCAATTTGAAATAGTGAAAGCTCACATTAAACAGCTACTACAGGCTCAAGTCATAAGAGAGTTGCAGTCCCTATGCTGCACCCTTGGTTTTAGTTCAGAAAAAGGACGGTTCCCTGAGGATGTGTGTAGACTACAGGCAACTCAATGCAAAAACACGAAGAGATGCCTATCCATTACCCAGAATCGAAGAATCATTGGACGCTCTGACCGGTGCTAAATGGTTCTCTACACTAGATCTTGCCAGTGGATACAATCAGGTCCCTGTAGCTGAAGCAGATAAGCAAAAACAGCTTTTTGCACACCATTCGGCCTGTTTGAATTCAATCGAATGGCTTTTGGGTTGTGTAATGCACCTAGTACTTTCCAAAGATTAATGGAAAGGATATTTGGAGATCAAAGCTTGCAGTCCCTGCTTCTGTATTTGGATGATGTAGTAGTCTTTTCAACCTCTGTAGAACAACATTTGCAAAGATTGGAGCTGGTGTTACAGCGTCTGCAAAAAGAGAATTTAACCCTCTAGGCGCCAAAGTCGCATTATTGCGACAGGCAACATTGCTCATTAAAACAGCCCATATCTTTAAATCTACTGCCTTGTGCTGTTACTGCTTGCTACCACTAGATAGCCAATAGATTCAGCTTCAATCCTGACGTCATTTGGGGGCGTGTTTCTATGCAAAATACCTGAGAAAAAAAAGTTTGAAACCCGACACCGGCTGTCGGAGCGGCAGCGGCTAAGCGGGCAGAGTGGGAGAGGAGAGAGCCGCGGAGCGGTGGCAGAAGTGTGCTGGACAGATCGAGAGACAGATAGTGATTTTTGTAATAAAAACAAAATGCCCAAAAGACTTTACAGTGTGGATGAGGTGCTTGCACAGATCTTTGCTGATCGCGATTCAGAAGGAGACGATTTGCCCTCTGATGACGATCGCTCGTCAGAGACGAGTGACTGACGATGCTGCAGCTGCGCACACTGTCACACAAGCAACACACGCTGATCACGGCGAGAGTTTTCTTTTCTTTTTACAAGTTAGATTAGGACATTTACTCCTATCAGATTCCTGTTCATTTACTCTGAGGATGAGAGGATGAAAAAAAAAAAATCTACTGTGTAAATATGTTCAGAATTCCGTTTTACTGAATTTTACCTGGTGACATACAAATTAGATTAGTAAATTTACTCCAATCAAACTCCTGTTCCTTTATTTTGAGGATGAGATGACAATATAAATATTTTTTTTCTGTGTAAATATGTTCAAAAATCAGTTTTACTGAAAGTTACTTTCAGTCACCTGGTGACGTCACAATATGCAAATTAGATGATTAAATTTACTCCCATCACAAACTTTAGGTTATTATGAATATTTTTCTCATTTACACTATGAATTTATCTCTCACCACTTCCAAGCTACAGCCTTTTGAAATCTTACAGTCCAAACAGAATATTTTCCTAAATAAACTCTGGCGCCTAGAGGGTTAAAGGTCAAGTTGAGCAAGTGTTGCTTCTTCCAAAAACAAGTCAAGTATCTGGGCCATGTGGTGTCTGAGGACGGGGTCGCCACTGATCCAGATAAAATCGCTGCAGTAGCCCAGTGGAAATGCCCAGAGACTGTTAAAGAACTAAAATCATTCCTTGGCTTTGCCAGCTATTATCGGCGATTTGTTTCTGGCTTTTCTCAAATTGCCTCCCCATTAAACTCCCTGGCTGCAAAACTGACTAGTAAAGACAAGAGAGTCAAAAATTCAATCAAACCCCACTGGACCGAGACATGTCATGCAGCCTTCCAGACACTCAAACAGAAACTCACCACAGCCCCAGTACTAGCTTATGCTGATTTTAACAAACCATTTATTCTGGATGTAGATGCTAGCCATGATGGGTTGGGGGCAGTCCTGTCGCAAGAGTGGGAGGGCAAAGTTCGACCCATTGCTTTCGCCAGCCGCAGTCTGAGAAGAACTGAAAGAAATATGCAAAATTACAGTTCCATGAAATTGGAATTTTTAGCCCTCAAATGGGCTGTTGCAGAAAAATTCAGAGAATACTTGGTGGGCCAAAAATGCACAGTCTACACTGACAACAATCCTCTAAGCCATCTGCAGACAGCCAAATTGGGAGCAGTTGAACAGAGGTGGGCCTCAGAATTGGCTAACTTCAACATAGACATCAAATACAAACCAGGAAGAACAAACACAAATGCAGATGCTTTGTCCAGGCAAAATGTGAATCTGGAGCATATGCTATCCCTTGCTCCTCGATCTGCCCTTTCAGAGGAATTGAGGTGTGCAGTGCAAAAGCAGCATGTTGTATTGACATCTCAAAATTGTGTATCACAGGCTGTAATGGTGTCTCCCTGGGAGGCTGGAGCTAACCTTGCTGTGTTGCAGGCAGAAGACCCACTGATCCGGGACTTTCGTTTCTTCTGGAACAGACGACAACAACCAAATAAAGATGAGAGGAAGAAGGCATCACCTATGCTCCTGAAGTTCTTGAAGCAATGGGATCGGGTAATTGAAAAAGATGGTATTCTTTTTCGACAGGTGGAGTCACCGGAAGGGGGACCAGCTTGGAATCAGCTGCTATTGCCACAAAAACTGCAAGAGGATGTCCTCCTCAGCCTTCATGACAACCATGGCCACCAAGGTGTGGAACGGACAACAGATCTCATTAGGAGGAGATGCTACTGGCCAGGTATGAACAATACAATAGAGGAATACTGCAGAGCTTGTCCAAAGATGTTCATACTCAACCACGGAGCTTTATGGGCCACCTGACGGCCTCTAAGCCTAATGACATTTTGGCTATAGATTTTACTGTTCTAGAGCCCGCATCTGATGGACGGGAAAACATCCTAGTCATGACAGATGTGTTTTCAAAATATGTACAGGCCATTCCAACGAGAAACCAAACAGCAGTAGCAGTAGCTGCAGCTTTGGTTAAACACTGGTTCTATGTTTTTGGAGTCCCTCGCCAAATACATTCTGACCAAGGACGTTGTTTCGAGGGTAAAGTAATACAGGAGTTGTGTCGTATTTACAACATCACAAAAACTAGGACGACACCATACAGACCTCAAGGTAATGGCCAATGCGAACGGTTTAACAGGACCCTGCATGACCTGCTCCGGACCCTGCCTCAGGAAAAGAAAAGACAGTGGACAGTGCACCTGCCTCAAGTAATATTTGCTTATAACACCACAAAACACCAATCCACAGGATATTCACCACATATGTTAATGTTTGGACAAGAACCACGGCTGCCTATTGATTGTGTGTTAAGTCTCACAGGACAGCCGGAGTCGCTGACAGCGGACGAGTGGACCGCCGACCATCAGGACAACTTGGCCTGCATTTACCTGGGAGCGAGGCAGCGGCTTCAAGTAGCTGCTGACCGACGAGCAAAACAACACAACAACAAGGTTAAAACGGATACTTTGCAGCCTGGACAACTAGTCTACTGCCGGGACCACAGCCACAGAGGACGGCATAAGATACAGGACCACTGGAGCTCTGTGCCGTACAAGATTGTGCGGTGTCCACAAAATGGAGGGCCAGTGTACACCATCAGCCCAGCGGAGGCAGAGGGACCCCTGAAACAAATACATCGGTCAGAGCTACGTCCAGCTGCAGGTAAACAGATTGATTTACCAATAAATCATGACCCAGGTCTTCCTGAAGATCTACTAATGGTTGATGATTATGATGACATCTCTCAACCACCATTTGTTGTTGAGTTTTCCCAGAGACGTGTAACTGATGTGGTGGAGCAGGATGACACACCGCCACCACAGCCAGATGTTGTGGAGAGGCCTGGTGCAGAACAAGGGGAATCACAGCGTCCTCGTAGGACCACGGCCGGACAGCACCGAAACCCCCATCATCTCCCAAGATCAACCACAACCCAAGTGAATGAAATTATTGCCCCTTGGCAAGGATTTCACAGGCCTTGGCTTTGAAGCCCATCGACGGGACGTCGATTCAGTTCATGGGGGCAGATTGTAGCAGTAGGTCACGAGAAGCAGCAGAGAGCAGAGACCAATCAGAGGAGACAGGAACTGAGGAGAGCTGATTAATAGCAGGTGTGACTCCAGGAGTCACTCTCTCCAAATCCTTTGTGTGGCTGTGGCTGTTGACTCTCTGCTCTGGTAAGAGACTTTTGGGGTTTTTTAGAATTGTTTTATCAGGGTAGTATTTTAATTGTTAGGGTAATGTAGGGGTGCATTCATGCACCCTGAGGTATCTGTGTTTTAATGATTTTAATTGTGGGTCTATCATTTGTTTGTAGGACTAAACCTTAACTGTTTTAAAATACAGAGGTATGTAAAAAATCATCATTTAAACCTCATACTTTTATGTCCTACAAACTATATTAACAGTGTTTTCTTTTGCTTTTAGGCAAAGCACTGACTGCTGTTTATTTTAGTTTAGTATTTTATATTTTAGCCATATTGATTTTATTGTCTTTTGTTATTTTAAATTAGAGTTTGCTTAGTTTTAGGATTTTAACATTCTGTCCTCTTCTGTTTCTAGTGTTGCGGCTGGTGGGGTCCTCCATTCACCGGTGTGGTTGAGATGCTGGGAGTTCACTTTAGATGGTGATATGGTTTGTGGTTGCACATTTAATTAGTGTGGTGTCTTTATTTGATTGTGTTGGGTTTATATTTCTTTTTGATATTTAGTTTACTCCCAGTGTCCTAGGCAGTGGGTGGTTGGTCCCCCAGCCGTGATATGACTGTCTGTCTTCTTGTTCTTCATTGACTGTTATTTTAGAATTTGATTTATTGTAAATAAATGGCATGTTATGATTGACCCACACTGACCGTTGTGGCCTCCTTAATTGAAGCCCCTGTGTGCTGAACAATCCTCAAGGTTACACATGTTTTCACCGTTCACTGTGCAGCCCGTTTGCCACTTCTTAACTTGTTTGGTATGTGTTGTGTCAAATCCTAATTCATTGACCACATTCACAAGATACACTCTGATGCACTCCAGACCTGCAGAGAGCGACCACATGCAAAATCTCAATTCATTGAGCACATTCACAAGATGCACTCAGATGCACTCCAAACCTGCAGAGGGTGACCACAAGCGAAGGAGTTGGTGGAACCCAAACTCTCAGCACGTGCACCAAGAGGGACCATATTCACCTGCGCACCCATTGGACGGCATGGCATGAAATGTTTGGGGGTTGCTCAGTTAGCCCTCTCACCTGCTCCTGAAAACAAGACACGACCACAGCTCCTGATCAATCAGAAGACGCAACTGGTAGGAAAAAACAACTTTGAGTGTGGATGATGAGTTGAGATGATGCTTCTCCACGGCTTTTTTTTGGTTGAGTTAGTAAGTAACATGCAATTTAAGCTTATGTACTTTATTGAAACTTTAATGTGAACTTAATAGTTAAGTATGATGTAACTTTAAGTATGTATATTGTTACTTTAATCATTATATAAACTAAACTGTAGGATTGTTACTTTAATCACTGTTTTGAGATCCTAAGTTAATTTGAATGACTTTGTTTGCTTTGAGATTTAAGTAAACGTTAACATTTGTTCTTTAGAAATACTTTAAGGGAAAGTGTTTATTGGTGTTTATTAGAATTTATTTGAGACTAATGCATGTCAATTCTATTTATCTTCAAGGTTATCAACCTATTCCATTATTCTGTTTATGTCCGTTGAAACCATCAAACCTAAAACCATCTTCAAGAAAATAAAATCAAAGAATAAGAAGAATTGAGTTGTCCTTTGCATCCTTCAACAGTTGATCAAGCAGTTTTTCAAGTTTGGGCAGAGTTGTGGTCACAAAAAACACACAGAACTTGACAATGTTCAAAGGGTGCGCAAAGGATCTTGGGATATGGGAGGCCGCGAAGGATAGTAGCGGTGCACCCTCCAAAAAGAGGGAAAAGAAGGCTGCATTTGTGGGGTGCATTTGGTGGAGCCTTCGAATTGGGACAGCCTTTGCGCGGCGTTGTGATGTAATTGGCCTTCAGATGTGCCCTTTGAAGGATGCAGCCCCTGAATTGAGACACAGCCAGTATGTGACGTAATGGGTCAACCGGATAAAGGTCCAGGAGCAACTAGCTGTAACAGTGCATATCGCCACCTACCGTGGTGGAGTTGGACATACCTAATCGAGCTATGACTGTAGCTCGACCAAAGTGTGAATGGAAACATACCGACTGAGTAAAACAGCTTTTGTGGCCAGCTCGTTGAGTGTGCGTGTGGGCTGGAAAGGGAGTACTCTTTGGTATGATCCAGGAGGCTTTATATGGCACCTGCTGGAATAGGAATAGAGGTTAGAGGTAGGGGGAAAAGCTAAAACAGAGGGAGATGGCAGCAGGGCATCTCTGGGCTCCATGTGGAAAACATTACAGAGTAACTGAGCATAAAAAATTGATTTGTGTATAAAAACACATGTTTCTCATACAGGAATAAACATTCACAATCACAGGAATAAACATTCACAATCACAGTCCTGTCTGTATTTGATTATGAGTACATTTTGCATTTGCATGCTACCTCTTTCACTGTCAGGCTGGTAGATGTAGTTCAGCACAGTGCTTCATGGTTCATTGCACCCAGACCTATCATACACAGAGAGAGTTTGACCAGTCATCCTTGTGAAAGTAAGTATAATGAAGCTTGTGTCAGTGCAGCCAGAATACATAAATCTTGTGTCATATAAGCTGCATGTGTCTTTCACTGCTTGAAAACTTCTCTCTCTCTCTGGTGCTAACACCTGTCTGCTCTGAACACACTCACCTGAGCTATCTTTCCTTCTCTTGCTCAGCCATTCACACACTATGCACTGCCCTGTTTCTTAAAGGAGCCACGCTCTTTCTATAACCCCTGTTGGAGGATGACAGATGACTTTCAGACTTCACTATAGTCATACGTCATTATTCCATATTAGCAACAGCTTAAATTGAGCAAAAAATTAAGTTATTTGGCAATATATGTGGCTTATCAACATTGCCAGGAAAGGACTCAGACAAATATGAAATATTATAAAAATATCAAAATACACTGGAGGGGGGCTCCAAGTCCATTAGCTGGTTTTTGTTTTAATTGAACATTCATTTGAAAAAGGAGGACATTTCAAGGACTTTTATTTGCTGAGTGATGGTTGGAGCCTTAGGCTGGGTTTGCCTCTTTTAACTTGCAAGGTATTTTGTCATCCAGCACCCAAACCATTGGATGTTGGCATGTGCAGGTCTTGTTTGTTATTTTTGATGTAAAGTTCAAACATTCAGTGCCTATAAAAAGTATTCACCCACTTGGATGTTTTCGTCTTTTATTGCTTTTATAAATGGAATCAAGGTCAATACAGCAAAAATATACAAACTTAAGTCTGTAGACAAGTGTAATGTATAGAGAGGTACTGAAACCAGAGCCAGGTTCCCTTCTCACTATCTATTGAGCAGGGTGTTAAACAGAAACTGATGCACTTCTGACAGGAAGTCAAAGTGTATTTGTTGTGACTGTGTCTAAATCTCAGTGTGACCAAAAGACTGCACAACATTTATGCTTGACTCTCCTGGCCATTTTCCTTCCACACTCAGTCACAAAACACACACACGTACACACAGTCACAGTGTTTTAACACTGAGAGGGAAGTGGTGTTATATGGCACATACTTGTACCAGCAAACTCAAGGCCTGAACCACAGAGAGCAAAGTAACTGGTAGAAAAATTACAAATGCTCTTTATTCCAAAATCAGGGCAACCACATTTTACATAAGGACACACCTACTTTTACGGAATGATTTTTATTTAATTTAATTTTCCATCTGGCAAAAGATACAGAAGTATCTGCTGCCGTACCACCAGACTACAGAGCAGCTTTATTCCCCAGGCTGTGCGACTGCTCAACTCATCTAACCCTTTAGCATAAAGGGACTAAACTTACACTTTGTTGTACAACCCTGTGTTGTAAAATAACTATTAGCCATTGAGAACTCTTAACATGGCCTCTGAGAATGCATTGTGGGAATGTGAATTCTTTATTCTTTTGCTACAAACAACAGCTGCCCATGTTTATGTTTTTCAGTGTCTTTATGTGCAGATTTGTGCTCCACAGATGTGCCATCTAACTAGCAGCTATCACAGCAGTGCACAGGTTCATGGCCCCATTACAGATCGCAGGGTGACTTCAATACAAGGGCACCAGGCTTGTCACAGCCATGTGGCAGGTGTGGCCAACCATTGTGGTCAGATGCAGCTGGGGCTGTAGCATACTCCCTACACACATGCGCACACACACACACACACACACACACACACACACACACACACACACACACAATGCAGAATACACAAAATCTACCCTGTAAAGTTGCTTTGCAAATAGTCATGTTTTACACAAGAACCTCTTCAGGCACATCACAACTACTGGTCCCTGTTGTGTTAATGTCGTACCTCAAAGGATGGACAGGTCACTATTTGAATCAAGCGTGGCCAATCATTTGTTGGTAATTCTGAATTTGAATGTCTAAGTTTTTAGTCCTGTCTTTGAATGGCCTTGTCCGGCTTAGTTCCACATGTTAAAAAACATGACTCGGCTGGTAGACTCTGCAAACGCTTTATCTGTTGCAGTTGAGCAGGGGCCAAATGTAAAAGGGTATAAGGGTGACATTTTGTTGCCGTTTTTTTCACTACATAGTGTTAGGATTACATAAAAAAAAAATTGTTGTTAAAGCTATGGTCTACGATTTGAAAGATTTGAAAAAAGCATCCCCCCCAAACACACACCCCTCCCCTTTGTGCTCCTTAATCCCTCCCCTCCGAGCTCGTATCGCCCTCCCCTCGGAGCCTCCCACGACACACCCCCTCCTGCAACAAGCAACAAGAGCAACAAGCTGGCCGGCAGAAACCAAATACGGTCCCAGCTTTGAATGCGGAGTAACGATGTCGGATTCACAGGTAAAGTTATTACAATGCACGTTGAAACTAACATAAATCTTGTAAGTCATTACAATATCCACAGCTAAGCTCCACAGCCAAGCTAGCGTAACGTCATTAGCATGTTACACGTTACAGCTACGTAATAAGTCACTATTTATCAACAGCTAAGTTAGCTCTGGTACTGGGATAACAAGGTAAAAGCTAACAATGTCAGTCATGTCGGTCACTACAGCAGGAATTAGGTAATGTCGTAAGCTTTAATTATAGCGATCGCTTCCACATCGTGGCTGAAAACTAAACCTGCATGAGCCTCGGACCCAGCTGTGTCCCAGCTGTTGTCTGAGTAGCACCATGACCGCGACACAAACGTGCCCCGTAAACCATAATCTCTTGTTTATGACAGATAAGACCACACAAATACACACAGCGTAACGCGTATATGATAATCCATCATATTGATTTAGCAAAGGCTTCATTGAAAACAAATGGACAAGACCGGGAGGAGGGTTAGCAAAACAGTTGAGTAGTGACCAGGCAAGAGGTTGTTATGGAGAAATAAATCCGGACAGGATGAATGAAACCCCAACGCGAAGCGGAGGGGTTTCATTCATCCATTCATTCATCTTACTTGCATTACTTGCTGCTTCATTTAGCTGTCACGAGCAAATAAATAGGCTGATTTGGTGTAAATATGATAGCAATTTTAGCTTACAATGCTAACATAAAGGCTAACGTCTCCGTCGAACAAGTAAACAAGTGTTGACAATATTGCAGAGACAGAAATTGTTTCAACGCTGTCTAATAACAGAAAAATTAACGGCAGCTTTCACAGTCATAAGCCAGCACTGGTATAAAAGTTATCTGTGTCACAACATCCACAATAAAGACAAAAGACAAAAACTCTGCTGTATCAGCATCGCTTTTCAGGGCCATATCTTCAGAGCTTTCACCACTGTTCAAACGATGACCCAATGTTTACTCGGGTTTGAGCCCTCTTTGTGTCACATCTCCGCTTTGTATCCGCCTTTTCAGTGACAGACTTTCACTTTCTTTCAGCCTTTGCCGGTGGGGCAAGCAGAGGCATGACCGGGAGCAGGGGAGTGAGCAAGGGGATTGGATGGGGGTCCGAGAGAGAGAGTGCAAATTTGAGCAAGGGGAAACTCCCATTCGGACCGGATGGCTGCTATTGGTCAATTTCTTTGCAGTTTTGCAGGCGCTAGAGAGAATGGATTTATTTGGTTCCTTTTGCTCTTCACATTGTCTAGGTCGTACTATTGGGCCATAACCACCATTTAAATAATGTTAATAATAATGATCAATCTTTCAAATCATAGACCATAGCTTTCACCTTGTTTTTACTGTCTTCTGTGTATGTTTGTCAGTTTGCATGATGATAATTAGAATGATAATGATCCTTATGTAAATTTAAACATAAATACATGATGTTTACATATGTAAATAAACATTATTTTAGTAAGAATACCTAAAAGTGTGACCTATCATCAGTTCCTTTAAATGGCTCTATATAAGGGCTGTAGCTGTGTGTAATGGCTGTGCCACATGATAAACAGCTGCTTTGGCGAGTTTTCAGGGACCATACTGATGTTCTGGCCCATGGTGATGACTGCTCATCAAGCGAAGAGAGCGTGGGGATCCCTTCTCCTCCTCCAGGAGCTCACACACTCTCACTGTGCACAGAGATGCACTTCTTGGCTTCTCACTTGAAATCAGACCACTTTTCTTTAACCCCTCCAAAGTCTGTGGCTCTTAACTTGCGGCATTCACCTCTTCTGACACTTTCTGCCATTCTACTAATTCTGGCCCTTTATATGCAAACCAGGCAATTTGGGGCGTGTTTATAGTAAATTGTGGGGATGATCAGATAGCTCGTGCACATGTGTACAATGTCAGGATGATTGAGATGTATGAGGAGAAGACACGTGGGAACAGACGTATGTGGGGTTTTTAAAATCTGAGATTGAGATGGATGAGAGGGGATCGTATAAGGTTGTAGAGTTTCTGGTCCGTCTAGGAACCAGGGTGGTTGAGACTCAGAGTGGGGGTACATCTCGATGAGCGCATGTCTCCATTTGCATAGCTTTATTATCCCCAAAAACGTTTACTGGCTATGGGCTTGTCAGATATCAGAGTCGAGGAGACGGGCTGTTCGAGATTTTTGCCAAGATGTGATGAAGAGGTGGAAGAACTGAGGGTTTAGACATGGATGGTGGCTGAAAACGGAGGGACTGGTATAGGGTGAGAATCCAAGTCTGGTGCCAAGGAGGGGTTAGAGGGAGAGAAAAGGAGGAAGTGTGGAAAGACCAGCAGTGGACGAGCCCTGGCCTGTGGTGGCAGTGGCTGTATGCGCGGTGGCATGGTTGCCGGAAATGGGTAATTGGGGATAGCTGCGGGAGCTACGTTAGTAGGAGGAAAGGAAGAAGGAAGAGAAAAGGAAAGGATGCTGGGATGGAGGGCTACATGTGTAAGCAGGGTAAAAAATTAGATTTTTGACCTACCTGCCAATGGCTGATTGTTTTTTTAGTAGGGAACTATATAAATGAAGGTTTCAGATATTAATACTTACTACTATACTTAATTTTCAATATTGTATGAGATATTGAAAATTAAAGTTATGATTCTTTATTCTACCATTGACAGATGTTGCACTTCATGGTATTAGCACTGCCGTTGTACACCAACCACTAGCCCTTTTCACACAGAGACGCGCATTATCGCCGCAGCAGCGGTTCGCCAATTCCCCGCCGTTGGTTGTTCACACAGAGCCGAGCAGCTCCGGCGTAAAAGACAAACCAGAGTATAATTTACACAGCAAGCCGGTGCCGCGGCTTCAAAAGAGGCGTAACGATGGTGATGACGTGTTTTTTCCAAAGTGTTTCCCCGGTGTTTACCTGTTAATCTAAACATGTACCTGCTGACTGTTTATAATTTTATGATGCTATTATAATGTGTTGTGATTGAGATTCTGACCCACCAAACATCCTGGAAAGTGACAAAGTTATGTTTTTCTCTAAATTACATTATTACATAATCGCCATCAGTAAACTGGACGCTGTCTGACTCTTTCAGTCGCGGGGAGGGAGGCTGTTTTCTGGGGGAAAGTTCACTGGAGTCTCGTTGGAGGGCTGACGTAACAGTTGGTGAGTTCAAGTTTTTTGCCGGGGACAGACGCTGTTTTTTGGGCAGAAATGTGAGGAAGAGTTGGTCGAACCGACCGGCTGACAGACACTTCTCCACATATAACTGCGGTATTTTTTTTTCTCACATAGCGTTGCCAAAGACACAACCAGTTACTGCGTTACTGTTGTTTGGTCCTGTAACGTTGCTTTGTGGGACATTTCTCTTTATTTTGTTGAGTGAAGGATCTGTACAGTTATCAGACGGTGAACACCATCAGACCGACACACCCCCGCTCCGCGCCGCCGGCTTATCCATTCACACTGGTTCAGTTCGCCAATAATGCGCCTCTGATACTACCTCCGAAGGCGCATCAGAGGCCCAGTGAAATTTCACCCCTCGCCGCATCTGAAACTTTCACACAGAGGTGGATGTGGAGAATTGACGCATAAACTGTGTTTGTTTTACTGTTCGGCATTTATGTTGAAAGTTATATAGCAAAGTCGGCATATTTCAGCAGTCTGCCAATGGCGTGTGATCTATTTATTTTACTCGCCAAAACATATTTTTACACGCATTTGGCGAGTGGCGGGTGCCAATTTTAAACCCTGTGTGTAAGGAATGATTGTGCAGCCTGCGAGTACAGGGAAGAGAGGAATGAGGAAAAAGAGGTGAAACAGGTGGGGGGCAGACACGGGGGACATACAACCTGGCCCTCTGCAAGGGCTGGAGGAGATCGCGCGCGACTGACGTCATCGGTGTGCCGCGAGTGTGTAGCAGCTGTGAGTAGCAGGAAAAGCTGGGCTTTGTTGTCGGTCTGACGGAATGGGACGTGCAGGGGCGGGCTGGGGTTGAAATTCAGCCCGGGAGCTTGGTTTGGAGAGGCCTTTTATCCGATCGCACGAAGGGCACAAGTAGAACCGTAATTTAATTTAAACACAAATACTTTATTTTCAACCAACAAAACTACTGTGTGTGTGTGTGAAAAAATACCTGTTCAATATACTGTACAAACTGCTGCTCCTCCTTTCTCTCTCTCTCTCCCTCCCTCCCTCTTCTCCTCCTCTTCTTTCTCCTCTCCCTGTTTAATCCTCCTTTTTCTACTCCTCTTCCTCCTCTTCTTTCTCCTCCCCCTCTTCTTTCTCCTCCTCTTCATCTTCTTTCTCCTCTCCCTGTTAAATCATCCTCTTTCTCCCCCTCCTCTTCTTTCTCTTCCTCCTCCTCTTCTTTCTCCTCTCCCTGTTTAATCCTCCTTTTTCTCCTCCTCCTCTTCTTTCTCCTCTCTGTGTAATCCTCCTTTTTCTACTCCTCCTCTTCTTTCTCCTCTCCCTGTTTAATCCTCCTTTTTCTACTCCTTCTCCTCCTCTTCTTTCTCCTCTCCCTGTTTAATCCTCCTCTTTCTCCTCCTCCCCCTCTTCTTTCTCCTCCTCTTCATCTTCTTTCTCCTCTCCCTGTTAAATCCTCCTCTTTCTCCCCATCCTCTTCTTTCTCCTCCTCCTCCTCTTCTTTCTCCTCTCCCTGTTTAATCCTCCTTTTTCTCCTCCTCCTCTTCTTTCTCCTCTCCCTGTGTGATCCTCCTTTTTCTACTCCTCCTCCTCCTCTTCTTTCTCCTCTCCCTATTTAATCCTCCTCTTTCTCCTCCTCCTCTTCTATCTCCTCTCCCTGTTTAATCCTCCTCTTTCTCCTACTCCTCTTCATCTTCTTTCTCCTCCCTGTTTAATCCTCCTCTTCTTCCTCCTCCTCTTCATCTTCTTCCTCAATGTATTCCTATTCCTCGTCCTTCTTCCTCCTTCTGCTCATTCTCTTCCTCCTCTCCTTATTATCTAAACAGTGTGAGTACCTTTTCTGACCTGTTTAGATGTTAACATTCTGCTCTAATTTTCTCTCTTGAGAATTTATCAACACTGATTTTTTTTATTCAGTTGTATGCCCATCACTGTTTCTATTACTCTTATCCTCTGTTAATATTGTGTTATTCATCTAAACTCTCAGATGCTCTCATGCTTTTGTCATCTCAACCTGCCCAACAAAAGGAAACTGTCCTAACTTACTTTATCAGCAAGCGTCTGAGCAATGCACTGCTCTCTGCAACTCTGTCTATGACTGTATCATTGTCCAAAGTCATCAGGGTCTCTTTCTCTGTTGACATTAGCATAAATCCCTCAAGATGCTCCTGTGTCAGTGTGCTCCTCAGTCTATTCTTTACAAACTTAAGAGTTGAGAAAGTTCTCTCACAGGCCACTTGACTGAAAGACAGGGTCAGTAGGAACTTATAGCCTAGTCCGATGACATGATAGGCATCAGTCAGCAGGTTGTATTTGGAGAGTATGTGATAAACACAAATTGCACAGTTTTTACAAGAGGTACAACTGGTGTTTTTCAGCTCCATGTTTTCTCCATTTTCTGTCTCTTCTGCTGTCCAGACAGTGTATGACTCAAAATGGGGCAACTTAAGTCTCTCCCAGTGGCTGGCAAGACTGCAGAGCTCAGCCTTCAGCCTTCCAGGTGTGGCCCTATCATCAAACCTAAGGATGCACTTACTGAGCTGTTGGAGGGCTTCAGATGGAAGCTCCCTCTCTCTCAGGACTCCAAAGTTTTTTGGGTCAAGGCAAGCAAAGTCATCATAAAGAGCTCCATTTGAGGAAAAACGAGTCTGAATGCTCTCAGTGACAGTGTCTAAAATCACATTGTGGACCTTGACCCTGTACTGGTCCTCTGCCTTCAACTTCTGCTGTTCCTCTGCTGCCTCACCTGGCATGGTCTTTCTTTTCCTGCTCTTTAATTCAGGTAGACCTACCTGAACCATCTCTTTAAATCCGCCCTCCTCCAGCTTCTCGTTTGCCCACTTGACAAATACATGTGCTGCTTTTGTGACACCATCCATGTCCCTGGTGCATCTTTTTAGGCTATCTATGGCCCCCATTACAAGCCGATGTGCAGTGATTAGATCCATGTTGCTAGTCTGAAGGTATCTGGACAGTGGTGAGGTGATCTCAAAGATCCTCAAGAATATCTGGGCTGTAAGCACGGTCTCATGCTTCAGGAGGGACTCAATGTAGCCCTTAGCTCTTGCCCTGACATGTGCTTTCATTGACATATCTTCCACAATTCTTTTCAAAGTTAGGATCAAATCAACAAACAAGGCATTGTCTGGGCTACCAAAAGAGCCAAATATCTTAGTTAGGGCTTGGTCCTTGGCCCACCACCTGGTTTCCCCAATGGGGGACAGCCTTCTGTGACGCCTGTCATCACTCACTTTCTCCCACATATTCATACGCTTGTACGAGTCCTTGATAAAAACTGCAACGTCATTCACGATGGAGAAAAGAGATGCACTTTCTATCACAACACCTGTGGTGTCTCCCAGAACCAGATTAAGCACATGGGCATAGCACCAGATGTGCACTTGGTTTGGGGATTCTGACGACAGTAAAGTGGAGAACCCCTTATACTGGCCCTGCATGTTTGCTGCTCCATCTGTGGAGTTACCGACACAGTTCCGGATATCAATGTTGACCTTTGCCAGAGTCTCCTTGAGTAGCTGAACAAAATAATCTCCTGTTGACGACTCACATGAAACAACACCAATGAGCTTCTCATGGATTGTGTCAGTTACATACCTGAGGACAACAGCACACTGGTCTGTGGAGGTAATATCCTGCGTTGTATCAATTTGCACAGAAAACATTCCGGCCTCTCTTACTTCCCTTGAAATGTTTTCTTTGATCAGGTTGCTAATGATGTCAATCACTTTGTTGACAGATGTGTTAGAGAGCAAGGTAACGAGAGACCCTCTTCCTTTAGACCCTGTTTCATGTAGACTCTTGCTTTTCTTTATACATTCACTCACATGTTCTTGGAGAGAAACATCAAACTTGCTCAACAGCAGGATCATTTCCAAGAAATGTCCATGGTTAAGAGCCATGTTTTCCCAAGTGTGGGCAGCCTCAAAATTAGTGCCCCGGTAGCTCAGACCACATTTTCCTATGACCTTTATCACTTCTATGACACGGCTCATGACTTCACGTTTTTTTCTGACCTGTTCACGATGGAGAGACATTTGTTTTCCTCCAAGTAAACTTGCTATGTCTGCATGGGTGGCCTTCATGAAATATGCTTCAGCACTTTCTCGATGCACTTGATTTCGTTCATGTTCTTCTATTCGTTGATGTACATGCTTCCATGCTTTCATTCCACCTTTAACAAATGCACTATCACTTGCAGATGGCTTTGCATATGCCAAACATACTGTGCAGTACAGTGAGTTTTCTTTCTCACAGTAGGAAAGCCACTTTCTCTTAATGCCATCTTTGGTTTGATAGATAGACATCCCTTTTCTGGGGGGTTGTTGAGGATGGTAAGAAAAAAACAGATCTAAATCTTTGGAGGCGGGACGTGCGTAAAAATCAAAACCCTCATCTTCAGCTGGTTGTATCCCTGGCTCTGTTTCCCTTGTGCTTGGCCCTGCCTTTTCCTGTGCATCTTGTGCTGCATGAAAAGAGCATCAGTAATAACGAAGATTAGCAATAAGTCATTAAGAAAACGGATAATTCAGAAATGGTGGATGAGCTTTTTGTTCCTGTGGAACTTTACATCTTCATATAATTCTAAGCAAAGACCTATTGCTAACCCAGACCTTCACACTGCACCTGTACCTGGCACTGTTCTTGCTCCACTTTCCTCAGTCCCCTCCTCCGCCTCCTCCGCTTCATCCACCTCCTCCTCCTCCTCCTCTTCGTCCTCTTCCTCCTTCTCCTCCTCCTCCTTCTCCTCCTCCTCCTTCTCCTGTCCCTCCTCATCTGTCCCTCTCTCCTCCTCACTCTCATGACTGGCATTATCTGTGTCTAACATTAACAGCAACAATGATAACATTTATAGTACTTTTGCAAATAATTCAGTGTTAGAACACAAACAAAATCTAAAATTCAATTTAAGAAAAGTGCCGCGCGCGCACACACACACACACACACACACTAATGCAGAAACATAACAGGAAATATAGCCGTATTATATTATATATATATTTATAATTTTAAATTATATCTTTAAAACAGAATGTTATTTATTTATTTATTATTGCAATGAATTTTAGTGTTTTATGGTCAGTTGGTAGCCTATGGATTTTATTTTTAATTGACAAAGCAAATTAATGATTTATTTATTGTGTAACTTTACTGATAGCTCTGTCTGTGTCCTGAAACACAAACACTATATTGTCTGGGATGATGGCGCGGTGTAGACGGTGCTTGTTAACCTGCTGTGGCCGTGCTGCTCGGACCCGTGTCGTCATCACCGGCCTGGCCGACCTTGGTCCCACCACGACGGAACATATCAGTTAATTTCGCGCATTTTGCTGCGTCTTCTATCAACTTTCTTTTCTTTTTCATCCTCACTTTCTCTGCTCCACCCATCTCTTTCTCTGGCTTCTTTCTTTTCATCATCGTGATCCTGCCCCTCTTCCTTCCTTCCTTTTTTGTTTTTTTAACAGGAAAACAGCCGTTCTTCTGACTGAGCGGCTGAGCCAATCACATGTCAATAGGAACAAGGATCAGCTCAAATTGAGAGGGGGGGCCGCTCGTATCCCCCCTTAAAATGCAAGATATTAGAGTGACCCAGTCTGGCGTTCCAATCTGCCACCTACAAGGGCTGTAAGGGCAGGCTGCCTGTTTAATCGCAGGCCGCGGCCCCGTTTTACATTAAAAAAAAAAAAAAAAAAAAAAATCTGACCACCGGCCGGTTCGGCCCAGAACAGACCGGCCGTTCGGGAATCCTCCTGAACCTCCCTGTGGCCACCCCGCCCCTGGGGACGTGTGTTTCCCTGAGGGCATGCCGGATGCGGGTGACTGTCCAATCGGAGATGAATGTGGAGGGAAGACGAGACGGATCCGGGAGAACAGGAGAAAAATGGTTAGGCTCGCCTATACAGGTCTGCACAGGTGATTGGATTGGAAAGGCACAGGAATTGCATTAAAGGGACCAAGGTGGTTTTGGTTAGATGGCTCGGGTGGCAAATTAGCGAGGGAGAGAGGCGTGGTCTAGTTCCTGAACTTTAGTTAAAATAACCCTTCATTTAGATAGAAGTGGGTTACAGTGTACTATAACCAGTCCACCTCTCTGTCCCACCATAACCAGTCCACCTCTCTGTCTCGCTCAAACCGGAAGCCGTCCCAAAGCTCTTATTTGTTCTCAGAGGACTGAGGAGTGAGGACACACAAGAGCAGCATTCACTGGAGTCTTTTTACCAGTCAACACACCTCCTCATTGGATATCAGTTATTGATTGGACGCTGCAGTTGATCGGATTGATCTGATACATCACAACATCACTGGAGTGAAAAAAAACTGAAAAACAGATTCATCTCACTGTCAAGTTTGATATTTTTTTGTTTTCTGATTTACCACTGAGTTAAAATGTGTCAACCTGATTGTTGATGAACAAAAGGACCACAAACAACTTCCTTCATTTATTACAAATGTTTCTCTTCTCATGACCTAACACACGTGAGACTGATTATTCCTGAGCATTGGGTTGAGTTTAAAGACTAAATTAAATTTAACCCATCCATAAATCAAGTTAATCACAATAATTTACAAGTGTAGGCCTAAACTATTTTGCCTATAACTTTAATCACGTAAATGTCTGAACTGATTACACTTACACTGCAAAAGAAATGTTTGCTTTTATCACACTGGTAATGCTGATGAAGGTTCTCAGTCATCCAGGTCATGGTAATTCTAAGTGCTGTATCATAGGCAACTGGACTTGTTTCAGTTTCTTGAAGACGTTTCAAGCCTATTAATCAACTCCAAACTTAAACTCAACTATAACTCGTTTGAAAGCCTCATTCTTAGTCTCACCTGACCTGGAAACATTACAGCCATTGTTGATGAAGGTTCTCAGTCGTCCAAGTCATGGTGCTGTATCTTAGGCAACTGGACTTGTACCAGTTTCTTGAAGACGTTGAACCTTTCATCCAAGAGGCTTCTTCAGTTCTAACTAACTGGAGGAGAGTTGCAGGCTTTTAAACTCTGTGTGGGAGTGTCCTTACAGAGTCGTTAAGCACATGTGTGAGCTCTGAGTTTCAGAGTCGTTAGGGCCACTTGTTGGTCGTTGACTTAACCGGCCTTCATGTGGGTTGTTAGGGCTAGGTGAGCCCAGGTGTGAATGGTCGTTAAGCTGCCTGGGGAGACGGCCATTCCAGTTTGACATAGATGGATTCTTTTACTCCTCTTTCAAACCATCTGTCTTCTCTGGCCAAGATGTTTACATTGTTGTCCTCAAAGGAATGACTGTTTTTTTCAGATGTAAGTGGACAGCAGAGTCTTGACCTGAGGAGTTGTGCCATTCGTTTATGGAGAGGTTGTTTTGTTTCCCCAATGTACAAATCTGTGCAGTCCTGGCTGCATTGAACGGCATAAACTACATCACTCTGTTTATGCCTGGGTGGTTTGTCCTTAGGCTGGACAAGTTTCTGCGTCAGCGTGTTGGTAGGTTTGAAGTGAACCAGGATATCATGTTTATTGAAGATCCTCCTGAGTTTCTCAGATGTTTTCTCAGATAGGGAATGACGATGTTATTACGCTTTCCTGTCTCTTCAGCAGAAATGATATACTGTAAGTACGTCTCTCCATTAAGAGAGCTGTGCAAATTACGCACAAGGCTCCTGACACAACAGGATCGGTCAGGATCTACTATTAAGTGAGTAAATCAGCAGACCTCGTGATATTTTCAGACAGCTCCATCAGAGCTGTGATTTCTACTGTAAATGACCCAATTGTGTGAATTTGCTGTATTTGGAGGAAATACTGTATATCCAGTGTAACAGTTAATTATGAACATTTGAAAAAAAAAACTACTGTAACTGCATAGGTTTGCCTTTTACGTTGTATAATGCACATAAGTCAATTCATTAATTATTATTTCACTTAACATATTTCAACAAATTAATTGCAACATCTGGATATCTTAAAGAAACTGGTCAAAGTTTATTTAAAATAAAAATTACATTCACAACTGTTAAAGAATGTCTTTAAAGTCCTTAAAGTGTATAAAGGATCTTAAAAATGTACACACTATATTCACACATAAAAATAAGTCTGATAGAAAAGAAAACACTGAGTGAGTTGGAATTACTTGTAACCAACATCAGCTCATACGACACATTTAGAAATAAAAGCATGTCGCTGAGGTAAAGAAAAGTAACTGATAACATTTGGGAACACAGTCTTAAAAACAACACAAAGTTAATTTTGTATTTCTTTAAACTTCAAGTTGACCAGTATGGTCCTCCAAACAATACAGAAGGATACACAGAGCATATACTTTGTAGGAACACATGTCCATCGCCTCTGCATTTAATTTGAGGTTCTGCTTCTTGCATTAATTAATCCTTTCATCTGCAAGCTGACTGTTGTCAAGAAAGAGGCCCTTGGAGCCTCTCACCTCTTCAGCTGGCAAGGAGGACTCGTTTTGCATACAATAAAACCGTCAAATAGACGATTCTCAGAGATCCTCCCTGGTATCTGGTATTTTTTCGCTCCTTACTTTTACTTTGAAACACGCTTCAAGACAGCGATCTCAGCAGAATTGCTCACGCGTTGATTTTTCTCACTTTTATATTTTTCGCCGTATTGATTAACTTCTTTTTTTTATTAAGTTTCTACCAGAACGAAGTCCTGTTTTAATTTGTTTTATACAGTTAAGTATAGTAACCAGATTTAGAGGAAGTAAGCTTAATTTAAATTATCTTGTATTGAGTAACAACGGAAGATCCGCCTGATCAACGTATCATCCTCAGTTATTTTATTCAAGAAGTCAAATTTAGTTTACAAAGTCAGAGCCTGAGAGCCACTTGAAGCAACGAAGAACATCTTTATTAAAATTATCATCACGACACTACAGCAACGTGCTGTGTCCGAAACCGTGCAAGCAGTTTCCAACAAAAGACAGACTCTTTGACAAGCCAGACCGACTCTGCCCCCAATGCTCACTAGCGGTACCATCCCACTGGGCATTGAGCGAAGATCGTCACCGGCTCGGTACTGGACGAGCTGCGCTCTTCCTACGACATCGGACCAAGGTCGCCACCCGGCGGACAGGCTACCGGACGAGCAGCGACACTCGGCCATTGGACCGGGACTGCCAGCTAGAGTCGCAAATCACCGGAGAGAAACCCACCACCGCTGACTCCACAACTCTGCTAAGAAAGTAGGCTCTCCATCACTCATAACAGCTGGATTCACACATGAAACACGAGTTGGTGTCTTTTGGCTTCTGATTCATATCTGTTTAGCTTAAGAGAAATTCGGTTAGGGTTTCGTTAGTATTAAAATTACTCTCGCAATATTTGAATGCTTCACCCGACCCACGATCTTACCATCCGCACATGTTCATATAATCCCATTACCTTAATCATTAGTCTCCAAATTTTCTGTTATCTTTTGTTGTTGTTTAAATTACCATTTCATTTATTCACCCTGATTTATCTAGTTAATAAACATATTTAACCGTATGTCGTTGTCTGTGCAGGTTTGTTTTTAATGTGGAGAACCGATGGGAACTGTGTAGAAATCACTACTTCAGCTATGAGACTGAATAAATTGATTAGAATTGTTACAAGTTAACCTTGTCCAGTCGAATTTGATTAATTACCTCCGGATTAGTCAAATAGATAAAAAAACGGAGGTGGTGCCCCATTTACGAGTGCTTTATTAATCGCCAGTGATTAGTAAATTACATTTATTATTAGTGTATCTCCTACAACTTTTTTAACTACATACGTTGACCAACATGATCATAACACAAAACAAAACCACAGAGGCATTGAAGATATTTCTACACTTCATGAACTGGCCAACATTGCTAAAGCCAACAACAAGACAACAAGTGAGTCTCTATTAATCTTCTGAACAAGAAAAGAATGACATGAAGAGTACCTCAGGCCCAGATCCTGATCCAGCAGGGTCCGGGGTCCAAGGAACAGCCAGATATATTGAAAAGAGCAAAGAGGTCAATATGTTAGGCTCAATTACCCAAAAATGATCCACAACCTGGCTTAACAGTATGTGACAAAAGAAGGAGACCACACATGACCACACAAGACAATGAGAGGATCCTGCAGGTCTGATTTATAGCCACCTGAGCCCAGCCTGCTCAGGTGTGTTGCATCACTGATAAGGACCCAGCTCCACCCGTCAACTTCCTGACACCAAGGAAAGACACAGCCAACAGAGGACAGAGTAGGACCAACCCACATTTAAGAGTTTTGGGACACACAAGTTGGTTAAAAGTGAGTGGCATTCAAGCTCTGACTGCACAGAAAGTGTGTCACAGAGCTGCCAGGGTTTTTGTTCAACGGAGGAGAGCTATGCCAGCTTTAACATCGGCATCACGTCACATTGTGAAGTCCATGTCCATATATATTGCAGAAAAGAAAAAAAATATAAATATAAAATATATTTCCAATTTATATATCTTTTTCAACCCACTTCAGATCCATATCCATATCATGAGAGCCTTGACGGCTGTGTTCTCTTGGAAACCGTGCTCATGCGATTACCGTGAAACATTAAAGCTACAGTATATTAGAAAATAATTATATGCAAAGCTAAATTAATTGAATTTACTGTTTATTAGATCAAAAATAAATGAGACAAGAATTAGCTAGCTAGCATGCTGTTTCGTAATTGTGGAGTTCACTCAGTTCAAAGGCCTTCAGTAATGCTGACATGACAACAACTGAAGGGGCGTAAAGGGGACAAAGCTGTCGAGGCTCTCATCATATAAAAGTGGGCGTGGTTTAATCTAAAAAACAATAAAAACAGTAGACATGAAAGAGACAGAGAAAGACGGACATCTTGTTGTGTGTGTGTGTGTGTGTGTGTGTGTGTCTGTGCTTCTTCTCACCCAATTCTTCTGCCCCTGGTAGACATGCGGATTCACAAACACACATTTTTGTCTCTCTCTCAGGGTTGTTGCCTATGAAGGACCTGAAAAGTGTCAGAACACACACAAAACATTTAAAGCAGATTTTTTTTATCAGCTTTATGATGCATACAATCATGTTTAACATCTACATTTGTATAAAGCATGTTCTGAGGTGTACGAGTTCAACCCTTACCTCTGAATGAACTTCACTGTACAGACCACCTCCTGCTGGTACTCAGGGTTGGATTATGTAGCAGGGTGCAAAATCACCTTCATCAGCTCATCATCAAGGTATCTCCTGAGACACGAATCAGTTATTTACATATGTAATTTTTTTTGTCTTTGAACTTCTGACATTTATATTATTCTTTACGATTTATGAGTGACTGAACTGATCTTGAACTGGGTTAACAAGTGCTATTAATAACAATGTACACAGAGTATACCTGAAAAATGGAAATTAAATCTTTATACTAAAATGTAATCCTATACAAGACCTTTACCTTTACCTTACCTTTATGGATGAACACAGTATTGGAAACATTGTTAATACAAATCCGACATTTTCCCTAAGTTTCTGGAAGGCCTAGATTCTGTGGTGGCGGTGGGGTCGTTTGGCCAGGTGGCATTCTAGGGGATGTTATTTGACTAAAAACTATGCATTCTCACACAATTTTGGAATATCATCACTACAATATGCACTCAGACATCAGCTAGAAAGAGTGAATCAGATATGCTCACCGATGAACTAAGCAGGATGTCCTGATGGAATGCATTACATTTTTGTGAGTCATCACAGTTCACCATAAAAAGTAATGTTTAAAATAAGTATTGATTAAACAAAGCTTAAAAGAAAAGGGATATGAACAGCAGTTTTCTCTTCCAGCCATAGCCAAGATGAGATCACTAACTGGCTGCAGAAATGGGTACTGTTAGGATTTTATTTTCATCTTATCAATACCTTTATCAGCCCAGTTCTTTATCAATACTGTTACTGGTTCTTTTTCATTATCGGTTCTTTTTCATAACCTGACAGAAACAAGTCCACATGCAGTGGACAATAGGTATTGAGCCTGATCCCAAAATGGCAACAATAATGGCAACATGTCCAGAGTCTTCTCTTTCAGGTTGCCTCAGTGAAGGACTCTAACAGGTAGGGGAAGAAAAAATCAAAAGGGCACCAGCTTCATACAGCTCGGCTCCAGCAGGCAGAAAGTGAAAATTGTTTTATTATGTGACTCATATTTAAAGTTGAATTACCACAGCTCTGTGATAAAACACACACCAACTAAATTTGTAGTATGTAGAGCAGCCTATACTGTGTCAGGTTTTCCCAACTGAAGAGACACAGAGCACTTTATCATGGTTTATCTACCACAGTTGTATCCAGAATGCACATTTTCTACATTTTGGGGGGGGACTCTGCAATTATCACTTGCAAACAGCCACATGCATACTGTTAAATCACTTCTGACAATAGGCAGCTGTTTCTATACAATATTCAATTCAGTAATTCAGTGGATGAAAATAGGATTCCATTCCACTCTATGGCTCTATGGAAGTGTTAGCTTCCCATCCCAGTATGTTTACAAGAGTGTTCATTTCATTAAAAGCACATGGAGTATAAATAAAATGCTGTCTCCTCCTCACTTTTCCTGTCTTGCAGATTTTCATGAAATCCGAACATTCCTTGGTGGAATTGGAAAAAAAAGCTGTGAAAAAATGGACAGCTTGGCTTTGTCTGGGATCGAGAGGTTTGGTCAACTGTCATCAAGGAGCTGTCACTGAGGGGAAATACACATGCACTAAATCACACTGCTCTGACCACAGAGTATAGAGCACACACACTCACACACACGTACAAACACACAGGGCGTGACCATGTCATCCACTAGAGAGAATGAGCTAAAGCCCAGCTGTGTGTTTGTGTGATGATAAAATTGGGATTTCACTGACTTCAGTGACAGCGTCATACTGAAAGTTGAAATGACGTAACAGCACATCAGGAGAGCAAGAGATAGTCAGAGCCAGGCAACACACAATGTGTGGGCAGGAAGGAAAGAGAGGAAAACGGAATAAAGGTAATGAAAAAAAATAATGATAAATGACAAATAATGTGCAACCATATTTCATCACTGCAAATGTAATGCAGGTATGATCTCTTCCTAAACCTAACCAAACCATGACCGTTTGACAATGTTAGGATGGCTGTGTGGCGGCTGGATATTTAAAGTAGGAGTCTGAGGCAGAGGTTTGGTGCAGACCAAAACCAGGTGTTTATTTTCACCAACATTTAACATACATCAGAATAACATTATGACAAGCTGCATGGAGTCCTAGCAGTGGCAGTGCTTGCTGGAAACTGGCTGCCTTATATAGCCTGCCACTGCCATTAACTTCTACCTCTCCCACAGTATAGGGGAATTTGCGCCACACCTGACAGCAAACCAACACACCAAACACAAATACAACAGAATACATCTAGATTATACCAATATAAAGTATTCTACCTGATCTTATTATATCTTACACCATACCAGTCAATCCTAGCAATCCTGACATACAAACTAAAGTCCCAGACACCCCTACACCAATCAACAGGTGGTATCTCCTGGAACCTTTAAATTTGTGCTTCGTTTCCCTGGGTACTCTTTTGCCCAGAACACCCTGAAGAGGAGACACAACAGGTGAGTGAACTTCAAACAGTACACACAGACAGCCACAAATCATTAAACTAACATGTTGCATGCAGTGCCCTATACCACTACTTCATCATGTTTAACTAACAGACAAACTGAATGTGTGTTTGTCTTTCAGGAAACCTTTCACCACTGAGGAGGTATCTACTTAACAGCATCAGCAAAATGTAACAATTTCAATAAAACGATTAAATCTTCTGGCTTAGTGTCTTAGTGTCTCACTTTCTTAGTAACTTCATTGACATCATCAAATTTGTCATGTTATATTAACAGCAACCAGCAATCAGCTAACGTGAAATAGGCTACTAGACACTAGTTAATCCTCATTTCCTTGTTGAGCGAGATGAAAGACTGCGGCCTAGGCAGGTAAAATCCAAACATCTGGGTGCTCCCTTTGAGTACAGTTGCGCAGACGAAAGCTGATGCTTCCCGCAACATGTAACATCTGGGACTGCGATGCAATGAGTCTGCAGCTGTACTTATCTCCTCCGGTGGCGGCGGAACTGATGCGTTCAGGTGCGCTCACACACAATAGGAGGTGGGAGTTTTCCAACCTGGGGGGACTGTGACAAGCAGGTGCCACCTACTGGATATTAGGGTCAGTGCACTTTCCTCTGTTTACCAGGCTTCATTAGTGCAAGGAGGCCGCACTTAAGCATTGAGCTACATGAGGGTCGATCTGATGTCAGAACCATGTGACCAATGTGTTACTCGTCCCACATTTATTCAAAGTTGACCCCAACGTCTTCCACGTGATCAACAAGAAGGTATGTCTACAGTTACAATGACACATGGGTTATTGTCATTTGGCGTCTCCCGGTAACATAATACTTGAAATGTTTTATTTGGTTGTTGTTGTTTGGTCTGTGCTAGATCCAGAGGCCACTAAAGCCTTCCTTTGTATTTACAGGAACCCCTTCTTGGAGGCTAGTTTTGGCATGCATCTGGACTACACAGACCTCCTCAGGTTGATGACATCAGCGTGGGACTGGGGACCTTAATGTCTGTTTTATTTTGTTTTTAACATTCAGCACCAAAACAGGGTCAGAAACACGTCAAATGCACCTGAAGAAAAGATCTCACCCACTGTCTTCAAGAAGCTGCATATTTTCTTCAGGAATCTCTTACATCTCCTCTCTCTCACAAACAAACATACTTTATTTAGTCTAAGCATCAAATAACATCCAGACTTGTATTTGTGTTGACCTGTACCTCTATTGCTAAAACTCAATGCTAGTTGAAACATTGCAATATCACAAGACCGATTTCAACCTATGAGTGCAAATCAAGCATGGCAGATGTAGCGAGACGAAACAACATAAATGACGTCACAACACAAAAACAGAGGCTCGTATGGGCTTAAAAGGCCTGTTGTGACAAAGACTCGGCTTCACTTAGCTTTGCCCAGAAATGGCTGTTAGAAATGTCCTTCAGGGATACTTTTTACTTTGATACTTTGAGTACTTTTCAGAGCCTGTAGTTTATTACTTTTACCTGAATAAAGAAGTTGAATCACTACTTCTACTTTTATGTACTAGGGGGGGAGAGTGAGGGAAGATTCAGCTGTGGGAAAACAAGGAAGATAGAAATGTGAAGCAGTTTGTTATTGTGAGGGATTCTGGTTGTCAAGGCAATAGAGGGGGAAACCCACACAGCTGTTGTCCAGCTAATGTTACGTTCAAGTCCTGTGAGAGAATTGTAGATACTGTCTAGAGCTTTAGAAAATTATGTTCAATTCTGCCTTTATAAAGAAAATCTTCCTTGCTTTATTTCCCACAACATCAACAAATAATAGTCTGATTGTCATTTTGTGATCATAAAATACCAAGAAGAGACACAACTACTTGTTGGGTGTTTTACAAAATGCTAAATGTATCATCTGACAAGTTCAACTGTGTCAAGTGAGATGCACACAAAGACAAACCATTAGGAAAAAACAAAAAGTACAAAAGCTGTGTGTCATGAAGTGTCCTATAACATAAAGATGTTCAGATGCTGATACTACAACATAAAGTGAATGCAACATAGCGGCAGGAGAGAGCGACCAAAGTATAAAGGGCTGGAGGAGGACGGATAGCAGGGTTAGTGTAATGTCTCCTCAGGGTCTGCTGGCTCCTGATTGGCTAGTGGGGGAGGAGGAGGAGGAGAGCCCAATGGCAGATCTTACTGTACTGTGGAGCACCAGGCTGGGTTTCATCATGTGAGAGGCCCATTGCACTCTTTAATGTAAAGCAGATGTCCTCAACCTCACTGGTGCCACTAACACTCTCACTGTACTAATAGTGCAATCCCTTATTCCATCTATCTCTCCTTCACTCTTTTTGACCTCTCTCCATCTCTTGCTACCCTTTTCTGGGAAAATTGGAAATATTCAATAATGGGATAACTGACTGAAGAGTTACATGGGTTTTTTGTGGGTGGTAATCCAGTGAGGGATAATGTCCTTGTCACTTCATTAAGGGCTGGTTGATCGAGGCTCTGGACAGCATGAACCTAAAATGTGTGTCAGACCCCTCAAGGGAAGCTGTTAGGTGAAAGTGAGCTGTGTATCAGAAGAAACCTGAACCTCACTACACAACATGTTCTCATAATATAGCAGCTTGGTCAGTGGCCTTAAGCTTCAAACTATGACGCTCTACCTTCCCCTCAAGTGTCAGTTTTACCCGTGCATGGATCCGTGGTCACGTTCGCAATAATGCAATAATGATACTTCCGGTCAGGTTTAAAGGGACTTGGGGCAGTATCAAGAAATAAGACTCAATAGTGACACGACGGCCGTTGCGGCCGTTAGGGTAACTGCAGCCATCAGCCAAGCTGGTGCGGGAGCGCGCATGAACTCTTCACAGCAGTGCAGCTGATGCCTTATCCCCTACACACACGAAGCAGCCGGGAAGCCGGCGCGCTGTGTGTAGCAACACACAAGCGCGGCGATTTACCATTACGGTTGATGCAGTCTGAAAGGCACAGGCGAAAGCAAAGACGGCATATTGGAGGACAGAAATATCGTCTCTGATACGGGATTGCTGTGTGTATGCGGCTAATGTTACTATACAGACACAAACAAACCGTTAGCCTGTGGCTACATCCAGCTGCTAATGTCACCTCCCGGATAACAGGTTGGGCTTTCGGTCCCATATATAAAGGGACATATTTCTAACTATTCGGTTTCAGACTAAAGAACCGTCTGTAACTATTCAGTGTTACACAGCGGTGGACTAAGTTACATGTTTGCAGCTAACACTACTTTGCACGTTAGGTCACTCCGAGTCCTCGGTGATCTCATATGATTTTCAAATCAAGCTCTAAACATGACCTGTAATGTTTTCTTACCTGATTACTAGGAAATGAGCCATGTCAGCATCTGTTTTCAGTCCCAATTCAAGTTGAAGCTGCCTCCATGAGCCGAACGCGTATCCGATGTGTATTCGGGTGCCAGCCTGGCTTTGGTCGTAATTTCTTTTCGACTCATGACATGCTGCTGATAAAACCTTTGTTTTCTTCTTAGTATGACTTTTTAGTGGACTTTGTGTGGTGGTGGGTCGTTTGCTAGTCGTAGCAGAATCCTACCTACTACCCAAACACTAGTTTGGGTCCACCGCGCTTGTCTATCCAAGGACGTGCATTCAGCATCATCGGACGTCACGTCCGCAGGACTGCGCGGGAAATTCGGACACTGAATTGCAGTACATGCAAGCACACAGCCTGTTCAAGGCAATGGAGAGATACGTGGGTGGGCTCATTCTTTTTGGTTTTGAACGCTTCATCACACATTAGCATTAAAAAACTTAAAATGCATGTTTATTTTTTCACAAATCCTGCCCCAAGTTCCTTTAAAGGAATTTATTGAGCAAACTCAAGTGGAGTGCAGAGGTGTTAGTCGCTGGCTCGGGCTGTGGTAGCAGGTGTAGTCCATGGGGTGACCAGGACGTCAGGGTGCCTAGCAGGGGACCAGCGGCGAAGGCCCTCTGGAGGTCTAGCAGAAGGCCAGCGATGGAGGCCCTCTGGATGTCTAGCGGGAGGCCGGCAGGGAAGGCCCTCTCACACACACACACACACACACACACACAGGCTGTGTCCAAATTCAGGGGCTGCAGCCCACGAAGGGCGCATTTGAAGGCCAATTACGTCACAACGCTGCGCGAAGGCTGTCCAAATTCGAAGGCTGCTCCACATGCAGCCCACAAATGCAGCCTTCCCCACCCACGTTTAGGAGGACGCACCGCTACTGTCCTTCGCGGCCTCACATATCCCAAGATCCTTTGCGCACCGCTGCTCAGTCCCGAAACAGAAGAGGAAGCAAGAGAAAATGGCGACATCAAGTGGCGCAGACATGACATTTAAATTTAAGTAATGGGTTTATACTCGGTTTTTACTCATTTGAACATCCAACGCCAGATATGTTAAACTTCAAGGGACTATAAAACCTCCAAATTTCAACTTTCAGTTAAAATACGTGACGCTGGTACTGCTATGGTAAATATAGTTGTTATTCACCAATGGGTTAATGTTTATTTTGTAATGTTGATAATTCAATTTAGATTTGACACATTGTACACACACAAATAAATGTACACGTTTGATAGATTTGAACCAAAACAGACTTTAATGCATGAACACCTGGTGACGCAACCAGGAAATACTCCGAAGGCTGGACCGTCCCATTTAACAACGGTGGACGCGGCCTTCAAGGTCTCTCCGAAGGACCCGGCCTCCGTGGGCCACAAAGGCCGCGTCCTTGAAGGCTGCAGCCCCTGAATTTGGACACAGCCAGTCACACACACACACACTCTCTCTCTCACATACACACACGCATGCACGTACACACACACACACACACACACACAAAAACTGTAACATCTAAACATGTTTCAGTTTATCATGTACCCATGAGCTTTGAGCTTGCTTGTATAAATACACACAACAGCAGATTAATGTGTCTAATGGATAAGGAACACCTGTGGCTGTACAGTCAAGCAGTTGTTATAGTATGTTTTGACATGCAGCAACATATGTGACAAGCCACTAAACAGTCTGAAGGTGGGTACTGTTGGTGGATACATTTCATCTTGAGCTTACAGCTTCATGGGGAGAGTGTTTCGCCTCGGTTCAGAGACAGAGCCTGTTTGTTGTTTTCCTCAGCAGCTGTAAGCATACTGTGACCCAGTCCAACCAAATCTAAGTCAGTAACCTTGTGAACTCTAAGTGGCAGGAAACAACCACCTCAACTGTAGCAGTAAATGGCCTATAAGAGGAGTATATACCTGTGTATCTCTGTGTTTTTGTGTGTTCTTGTTTTTCCAGTCTTCTAAGGACCTCTGAGGAAATCTGTGAGGTGTGAAAATGCTGCCAGTTCTCATGTCTGTAAGGAAACAGTTTTACAAAAGAATCTTTACTCAAAATCTCCTTACTAGCTTTATCCGCAGCTATAACCTCATCTCACAGTCTTCAGAAACGGATGGAACTGGTTAATTTGTTATCACACAACCTATTTATGGAACTTTGGTCACGTGGTAACAGGTGATGGTGTGGGGGGATATCCCCTCCAAACTGGAAATTGTGTAGAGTGGGAAAGGGGGTCAAAGGTCATAAGTGTTGTGAATGAACACTCTGAAACATTGTGTATATTGAACATGCTCATATTTTTGGTAAACAGTGAACATATCCATTTGGAACTAATGAACATGTACTGTTCTAAGGAAACCGTTACATAATAGCGTTATTATGGATCCCACTGCTTTTCTTGAAAAGAAATGCCCTACTCTGCCTCTGATTGGTCAACAATTTACATACATCCTCTGATTTAACCCAAGCCCTGATCGGATTGCCAGTGCACACCTAACAACAATAACTGTTTTCAACAAATAATCACAGAAGACATTCAGTGTTGGATTTATCATTTATCATTTATCAGTCCATCATTTGGACTTATTTTACAAAGTCTCCATAAAGAGACTGCAGTTCTAAGCCAGAATAAAAAGTTGCTCACCGGAGCCTTCGTTAGTTTCCTTCTGGGCAGAAAAAGTAAGTTACAAACATTCAGCTTTCCAGAGATATTAAGTAAGTTGTATACAACATAATGCGTCAGTTGTCACAGTAAATATAAAAAGCAGACACCAGACCAAATCTTATTAGTACTACCTTATATTACTTAGTTACTGCTAAAAGTAATATAGAAGTTTATGGCAGAAATGAACATGATGTAGTTCATTCTTGAGCCACTGTAAACTTCAAAATTGTGACCTATGAATGTGAACTAGTTTTAATCTGTGGGAGGTGAACTTTGAGCTAGCTCTCGTGAAGTGTGAATTTGCTATCTTGAAGGTTGTTAAGCAGGAGTCAGTGGACGGCAAGAGAATGATCAAGGAGGGCATGCATGACTGAAGTGCCATACTTAGGGGACCTTGAGAACATATTGAACATTGTTTTTGCATTTCTTTTCCTGCCTATTTTAAAAATACTCTAACTAGGTTCACATGCGCAGGCACATATGTGGTATAATTATACCACTATATGGAAATAGAGCCTAAGCACAAGAGTATTTGAGACGTAGAAACACTGGACTCTCCTCATTCATTTCATGATTCTACAGCTCAATGTCTCAGCCATTAGTTTGAAATTCAACTTTGATTCCAAGAAATGGGTTAGTTTACCCCAGTGACTGGCTCTAAGTACTATGAACGATGCGAGGCGGGGCCTTTTATCTAATGCTAGAATAGGTCAAGACCTGCAAAATGATACACCAATTTAAAGGAAGATTTTCCATTTCTCATCTATGTAGCCCTGGAGTTTCAGTAGGTCTCATGCTACTCTAAAATACAATATTTAATTACTGTAGTCTCCATATGAGGTCCTCATGGCATTATATTAACTGAGACCCTTGGATCTGAGTTGGGCTGGGTCCAGTTCTTTCTGTTAGGGTCTTCTTGGTGTCATGTATTTTGACTGACCATCCTCACCTACTGTGTCAAAAATTAATGCAAGTCTAATTCAACCCGAAGACCCCATACTGGCAATTCACTAAGTATACTTGGTTGTCTGTTGGGTGATGGCTTACGTAACACTCATAGCATAGCATTTTACCATACAATATGTTGAGTGGTGTGCTCCATGTCACTCAATATATGGGCATACAGTGAGATTATGTCTATTGGTCTGTCCTGTCCCGAATACTCCATGACGTATTTCTTTATTTTGTTTTTGTTCTTTATGATCTGTCTTTTTTGGTTGTAGTTGGTTCTGTTTTTGGTTTCTTTCCAATATTCTGTATCTTTTTTTCTTTTCTTTTTACCATATTTGTACTTTCAGACTGTAGGTTATACTGTATTTTACACTGGTAATGTATTTGTGTGCTGTCTTAGTCCTCAGTGCTGACATGACCCCCATGCGACCCTCATCTTAACCAAGGGGTTTCACATCTTTAACCTTAAACATACTTCAACAAAAGGGGAAACTAGTTTGGCTGCCAGAGACAAATAAGAAAAGCAATATAAATCAGGACAGACTGCCACAAGAACATTTACAAAACACACTACTCCAAGAGAACAGTAATGTTACTCAGGAGCCCACCCAGCCTGTAAAAATACTGTACATAATATATTATTTGAGGCCAAGTGTAAGAAAGAAACCTGACAAGACCCATAAATTACTCAATGTATATGAAACAAAATCCTTAGAATTAAAAATACATGGGCATGAACGTGATACATGAAATATCACAGAAAATACCATAGCTATGGCACAAAAATTCAAAATTATTGTGTGGCTCTTTTGGGAATTTGTAACTGCTCGCTTAACACACTTTGTAGAATACACACCAAAAAGGAGGTGACCTTCAAACTGAGGTCTTTGTTTTTCTCAAGCCTTGAACCAGCCTTTAAAACATATTTGGGTGTGTGACGTGACATGGCAGTTTTGCTGTCTTCAGTGTCAAACATGTATAAATATAAAATATATTTGTCAAAAACCTTCTCAATATTGTGCAGAAAATTATGCTTTATGTGAACGTACTCAACATTAAAACAGTTCATCACTCATTTTTTCAGAATTTTCAACCAAACATAACAAAACTCATATGGTGTGACTGTCCGACACTTGTTTCTCAAAGTAAGAACTTGAATAAAGCTAAGAAAAATAAATGCAAAAATTCTCAAAACAATACAGAAAAATAATACAGATGTCTATTTGTGAGGCTACTCTTTTCAAAGTCCAAGCATAATGTTTTGAGTCAGTTCTGATCAAAAAGATTTTGTCACACAAATCAAAATCATATGGTGTGACACTATTTTGGGATATTTCAACGGCCAACTGTTTTGACATCCTTGGGAATGAGAGGTCCTTCTTCAGCAAGGTTGTTCAGTACTATTAATACCAGACCATGACAGGTTTCTGAGGTGAGTTATCATTTTTATGTTTTCAATAAATCAGATTTTGTTGGCACTCTGACAAAAGTCCCACTTCCAGATGTCTTTTGGTGTGACACATTTTTCATAGAAATGCAAAAGAAATGTTATTTTTTTTGTCATAATTACATGTAAATCTATGTTGCTTTGTTATAGCTAGCATCTTGTTAGCATGTTAATGTGTAGCTACAAGACTCAAGGTTGTGCTAAGTGCAGAAAACATAATATGGTGTGACATTTCATCACATGGTGTGACATGTCTGCCTGTCACGCCATGTGATTTTGATTGTCACACCATATGATACGAATTGTAATTTCCTGCAGATATAACAATAAATAACAAAGTCCAATGTATGTTTTGTCCTTTTAAACATTTGTTTGCATCCATCATCACATAAAAGCTGTAATTATCCACAATAGATTGTGTTTAGTTTAGTTTAGTTTTATTTGGTGATACAGATTTCTAGTTTATCAGACAGACACAGCAGACCCCTTCACAGAAACCTTAGAATGCTGTTTAAGTCTAAACAATGTTTTGTCTTCGTCTTAAACCATACAGTCCCTTTTCTTTTCTCAGCTGTTCACCCTGACCCGCCATCTCTTGCCAGGTTTGGCCTGGTAAACGCCAGATCACTTGCGAATAAATCATTTATCCTTAAGGATTTCTTCATATCCCGGGAACTGGATTTCCTCTTTATCTCCAAGACTTGGCTGAGTGTTGGTGAGTCCAGTGTCTTCACAGAACTTTTACCTGACGAGTGCTGCTATTTTAATTCTCCTCGGACGTCTGGCCGAGGAGGAGGAATTGCAGCTGTTTTTAAGAGTGACTTTAAATGTAAACAGATATCGCTGTCATCCTCCTTCACCAGCTTTGAACTGAGTTTGTTTGAGCTGGGGCATTCTCACACGGTGTTGTGTGCTATGGTCTATCGGCCTCCCAAATACAACAGAGACTTTTTAACAGATTTTTCTGTGTTCTTGGCTGATATTATGCCCAAATATGACTGGGTCCTTATTGTTGGAGACTGTAATATTCATGTGTGTTGCTCTGGAAACCCTTTGGTGCGAGACTTTTTAAACATCATTGACTCTTTTAATCTTGTGCAGTCTGTACTTGGGCCTACACATGAACGTGGTCACACGCTCGATCTTGTTTTATCCTATGGTTTGCCTGTTTTTAACCTGGAGGTCTGTGACGCTTTTTTCTCTGATCATATGCCTGTACTTTTTGAAGCTGCTGTTTGCTGTCACACAGTTAAACCTCACACTGCTGCTCGCAGATGTCGAGTTATTAACCCTTCCACTGCTGCTCACTTCTCAGCTGTTTTGCTCAATAAATTCCTTACTGCGTCATTCCTGAATCTGTGTGTGAGGATACAGAGGCTCTTAACTCATGGTTTCTCGACACCTGTCAAACTGCCATAGACATTGCGGCTCCATTAAAGACCAGGCAGCATAAAACTAAACCAGAGCCTTGGCTGAATGAAACAACCCGCACTGCCAGACAGGAGTGTCGTAGAGCAGAGTGAAGGTGGAAAAAGGACAAATTGCAAGTGTCTTTTCAAATGTTGAGAGATTGCTGGCGTCATTACCAATCCACTGTGAAAGAGGCTAAAAGAAAATATTTCTCTGATATTGTTCTGTTAAACCGTCACAAGCCACGTGTGTTGTTTAAAGTTATCAACTCTGCTCTGAATGCACCACAGACTGTCGGATTTGTGGCCTCTCCTGCTGAGTGTGAAAACTTTCTTCACTTCTTCATTGATAAAGTCACTTCTACCAGAGCACTTATTTCACCTCCTGCTTTTGATCCTTCAGTGTCTGTCCCCTGCTCTGCTGTTTTGGACACGTTTGAGCCTGTGACCCTGCCCTTTGTGCAGGAGACTGTTGGTCATTTGAAGCCCTCAGGTTCTCTGGATGATACTGTCCCTCCCCGACTTTTTAGGGAGGTTTTCCCCACTATTGGGCCATCTTTTCTCACAGTTATTAATAGCAGTCTGTCCTCTGGAGTGGTCCCTGTAAATTTTAAACATGCAGTTGTGCAGCCTTTGTTAAAAAAAACCTGGGCTGGGTCCTACTGTTTTGGCAAATTTCAGGCCTATCTCTAAATTGCCTTTCTTTTCTAAAATCTTAGAGAAGATTGTTTATTCTCAGCTCATGGACTTTTTAAATGAACAAAATATTCTCGAGATTTTCCAATCTGGTTTTAAAATATTGCACACACAGAATCAGCGCTTTTGAGAGTTTTTAATGATATCTTTTTAGCTATTGATTCTGGTCACTGTGTTGTCCTTGTACTTTTAGATTTGACTGCAGCATTTGATACAGTGGACCATGAAATCCTGATTGCTTGTTTGGAGCAGTGGGTAGGTATCAGTGGCACAGCACTTGAATGGTTCAGGTCCTACCTGTCACATCGGACTTTCTGTGTCAGCCTTGATGACTCTGTGTCCTCCACTGCTCCTCTCTCATGTGGGGTCCCACAGGGCTCTGTGCTTGGCCCTCTTTTATTTTCTCTCTATCTACTCCTGCTTGGTTCCATTCTCAGAAAACATGGCATTTCTTTTCACTGTTATGCGGATGACAGTCAGATCTATGTCCCCCTTAAAAAGTCTGACTGTTAAGCCACTGCTAAAGTGTTTACACGACCTTAAAGCTTAGATGTCTTTAAATTTTCAAAATTTTAATGAAAAAAAGACAGAAGTCATGGTCTTTAGTGGCACTTCTGTGACCCCCCTAGTTGATCTGGGTACTTTGGCACAGTATCACAAGCCAATTGTGAACAATCTAGGGGTAAAAGTGGACGCTGACCTTAAATTTGACAGCCAGATGAAAGCTGTGGTGAAGTCCAGCAAAACCTTGTGTTTGTTAAAATCGTGCTATATGAATAAAGTGGATTTGATTGGATTGGATTCCTCAAGCTGTTCCTGAGCAGTGTTTGTGGTGTGTCAGGGCACATTGTCCTGCTGGTGGGCCACTGCCATCGGGTAGCGTTGTTGTGATGAGGGGGTGTACTTGGTCCACAACAGTGTTTGGATGGGTGGTGCATGTCAAGTGGCATTCACATGAATGCCAGCTGATGAGATGAACAATGTTATTCATGTCACTTGTCAGTGGTTTTAATGGTGTGGCTGATTGGTGTATAATATTCAACTTTACACTGACAAAACATTTACAAAAAGTTGAATATGTAAATAAAGCCTGGCACATAAATATTTACTGTAAGTATATGATCTCTAGTAACATACACAGGTTTCACAAGGTCGCTGAACATATAGATAGATTGAAGAAGAAAGAGAAAGATTGAAACAGAAATAAGTCTTTCTGAAAAAACATGAGTTAGTACCATCGTTTAGCACTACATCATTGCATCATAAAGGGAAACTCTGCAGTAGTGAGATGCAGCATGACTGTAGGGGCATGTAAAAGCCACATGCTGGAAGTTGCCCTGCTCACAGCTGCAGTCAGGCACTGTACTGCAATGTCAGCAGCTCATTTGTGATACAGCATGAGGTTTTCTGGGTTTTACTGGTGAGAGGTTTGGTTGGTCTGAGCATTAACACAACACATATAGAAAAACAGATTACACATACACGCATACCCACACACAGATACACACCGAGCACCCTCTTGCTGGTAGGCAAAGCTTGCACGCACAATTGAGTAAAGTGCAGGATGGAGGATGTGGTTTTACTCACTCTTTGTAGAGGAAAACACCTCTGATGTTTGTTATTCACCTCTCAGAGTATGAACGAAAACAGCATTTATGCAGTCGGTTTCAGTGCTGTCAGCCTGGTTTTCATCAGTAAAGATTATGAAAAAAGGCGACTATTACAAAGACTACAATTCAATAAGTATGGAAACAAAATTTTGCGGCCAAATCTGACAGCCTAAGTGGAAAGTACCTCATTCCAGTGAGGATTGTAATCCAAGGTGGTTTCTGTCAAAAGATGTGTAGTTCAGTGACTGAATTTCTATTAATAGCTAGTGCCCAAGCCTTATTTTATCTCTTCCATGTTTACTACAGACATACAGTCAAAATAATCTCGGATGTTCAGGCCTGGAACAAAATCTACAGAAATAAAGAAGGGGCCCCTAATGTGAGAGTGCATTAGAAATACATATTACAAAAAAAAAACATTTCTTTAAGGTTTGCTGCTCTCTGCAGTTACCCACACTGAGCCTTGTTAGTTAAAAACAGTTGCAAAAATGTAGAAAATCCAAAGAATCAGTTATGAAACAAATCACATGTACAATGCAGTCAACAACATCAGAGTTGTTGGCTGCATTGTGATGATAGACAGATTCGTCCTATTTATTGTTCTTCATTCCCCCCATCAATCTTGTCCAATGTACAAACTAATCACCTGTTTGGGAAAATGACCATCGACTGCAGCTTTGTGCAAAAGTGTTTACCAATGATGAAACATATGAGCAAGAACAGACTAATGGATAGATTGTATTTGAGTTCTGCCTTCATAGGTTTACAATGTACATTTGCACAATTCCACACATTATATAATCTGCTCTTCTATCTGCATGATCATTAGAATCTCTTTCAGTACATAGTTTTAATTTTCCGTCACCACACTGCATAGTAACTACACACAGTTTTATTTAGTGCTTGACTCTCACGGTCAAAACCTCTTTTATTCTAACTGCACACAAAGTTTTGAGCCTGAATTTAAAGATTAATTCCAGTTTATTACAACTTGAACTTTTCTGTGCTCGCCAATTAACAGCTGAGATCTGGGATCATGTTGACGTCCCTAAAAAGAAATCAGATGAAACAGTCAGGTTGGAAGGGTCATGGCTGAAAAATCAATGGAGTAGTCACAGTGTTCGATAGCTCTGCAAATTAAGTAAAGCCTGTTTTTTTCACTTTCCGACCTAAATTCTTTGCGTTATGGCTCCTAAACCTACAAACAAGAAATCTGAGAAAACTACAGCAACATCAAAGATTGAACAACAAAAAGTTTGTCAAGCGAGGTGAACCATGCAGCAGTAGTGATGGACTCTACAGCACCAGCTAAACCAAACAAACTCTCGACGATAAATGTGCTAGCTTATCAACTCATATCCAAAAACTCCAGTCGGATGTCACTGGAAACCAGAGTACACCTCCGTCACTTGAAACTGATGACAACGATCACACCAGTCACATCGATGAAGTGCAGTCACTATGCAGGTACCTCCAGATAGACAACAAATATATGAAAGCAAAGCTGGAGGACCTAGAATCCAGGTCCAGATGCCAAAACATCAGGAGGAGGAAGAACCACAGAGTAGTTGAAGCAACCCACTATCACTGTCAGGGATTAGTTGTCTGTTGTATATAACACTGTACACATGAAAAATGTCATAAACCTCTGAGCATGATGGGCATGACCAGAAAAGATGTTCAAGAGTCCCGTCTTCACTTATTACAGGTAACAGAGACAGCAAAGAAGATTCTGTTTAGTTTGTTCATAGAAAAGTGCAGTAGATGAATGACTGAACTGAGTGAGCTGCATGTTATAGAACTCATCCAAAATTTCCTCACCAATATCTTTAATCCATGCTTCTATAATGTGTACACTGTAAAACATTTTTTTTACAAGAAATATTCAGTTTTTTGTTTTTTTTAACAGATTTTTCCCTTTTTATAAAACAATTAAGTGCTTATAGATTTACAAAAAAAATCCATAATGTTAAGTTGTACAGTTGCAGTTAATTAGCATAAGTTATTATTGCATTAATATGATGTTTTTTAACAGCAGTTTATTGTATTTCTTCATTTTCAAAAGTAATTTTACATAAACATATTCTGTATTTCTTTTTACAAGTTTATCACCGTTTTCCACAAAACAATGTAATGACTGTGAATTAACATATATTTGCTGTAACTTAAAGGTTTACCCTTAAAATTACAAGTAATTAACCATATTCTAAAATTACATTATCATTATGTCTTTTAACGGCAATTTATTGTATTTACACATATTCAAATGTAATTTTACACTAAATATTATGTAATTGTAAAGATTTTTTCTGTTAAAGATAATAAGAAATGTATATACAAATACAGAAATCAGTCGTCCTTTTCTTTAAATTGCAAGTCATTAATCATATGTAGTTAAAGTGATTTTATGTTTTTTAAGGGTAATTAATAGTATTTGTACGGACACAAAAGTAATTTACTGTAAATTACACAAAGTACACTGTAAACAATGCAATTTTACAAGAAAAAAATCTCTATTTTTACATATTTTTAGTCATAACATTATGTCTGTAGATTAGTAGATATTTGCAGTAATTTATTTATTTTTCCTTTACAATTACAAATAATTTATTATAGATTAAGATTGTTAATATTGTCTTTTTAATGGCAATTTATTGTAATTGTACATGTTCAAATGTAATTTTACATGAAATATGAGGGAATATTTTACAGATTATTGCTGTTTATGATAATGAAGTATCATGTATGTAAAATTACAAATATCAGCAGTCATTCAGTGTTTTCCATAAAAATGCAGGTCATTAAACATGTGTGTTTGAAGTGATTTCATGTTTTATAATGGTAATTAATAGTATTTGTACAGATATGAAGGCAATTTACTGTCAACTACTGTAGAAAATAAATTAGTTTATTAAAATAAATGTATATTTTACAGAAAGTACTATGTTAATTTAAAGATTTCTTTCTGTGAAGTATGTGGGACCATGGGCATTGTTGTCTTCAGCACCATTGCTGGTGAAAACCTGAAGAATTGCCTATGACAAATACTTCTGTTTCTTTCTCTTTTTTGTGTTTATATTGGACTTTTTTGTTGAAAATACTTGCGCAACACTCTTGGTCTTGGTTTGTTTGTTTGTCTTGGAAGCCTATGCCGGCTATGCATAGTTATATGCTGGACACAACAACAAAATTTAATTAATTCACTCATTCTATTGGACATCAGTTTTGCCAACTGGCAGCTATAACAATCTGGAGTACCTGTGATATCTAATGTGGTGCAGTCAACACTCACCATCATAATGCACTCCAGGTAATTTTAGCTGCAGACTTGTTAGCAGGCCTGCTAGCATTGTTAGCGCAGTCTCATAGGCAGCTGGTGTAGATTGTCCCTCCAGTGGTGTAGACCTCGCCAAGCTAAATTAGTCGGTAGTTGTTTTCTTCAAAATAAAGTTGCTAAGAGGGTCTGAAAAGTTGCTCAATTTAAGAGAAACTTGCCAAGTTGGCAATGTCGGTCCATACATCCTGCCCTGCCCTGCCCCTTATCTACTTGCATCCTGAGCTCTGGAAAAGAAAAAAAAGATGTGTATATATATATATATACATATATATATATATATATATATATATATATATATATATATATATATATATATATACACATCTTTTTTTTCTTTTTCTATATATATATATATATATATATATATATATATATATATATATATAAGTATATACACAGACTATTTGACATTGATTGTGCATGCAATCATAGGTTGGACGAAGTAGGCTAGTTATGATCAAGAAAGACAATATATAAAGGAAGAATTTAGGAAGACTGGAGTTCAGGAGCTCAGCATTAAAATCTTAATGAACCTGCCAAGCGGGTCAGGCAGGAGAGTTTTTTTGCAGTTTATGAGACAGTGTTGAATATTCGTATTTCTTTACATCATTCTTTTAGACTTTGTTGATATTTTGAGATTGATTATGTTGAGCTAATTTTGAAGTTAGGTAGATAGCTACTAGCTAACATTAGCCAGCAGCTGAGTGTGGAGATTCACAGAAATGAATTATTTGCACAAAGTTAGCTACTGTATACTGTTATCTTGTAATATTTATAGTTATAGATGTGGTTGTGGAAACTGTTGATGCCAAAGAAGGGCTGTCAATTTTTTTGTTATAACTGTTACACACAAATGTTCCTCTCAGAGAGCACAGACCTCCGCCAATGCCTCCCGCCCCTCCGTAATGTGCCAGTGTTCACATGCACTCAGTGGCAGCCACTGTGTGGACACCACGACATGGCTAACGGAGCTAACGGCCATTTATAAAGTTGGCTCCGTTATGCTCATTGTATTACCTGAGTGACGAAGGAAGACCCCAGAAAACTGCTAATGCATTTGGACTATTACGACAAGTTGTTTCAGTCATAAATGTGTGTGTAAATAATGGACTCGTTTTGATGCACCAGTGTTTTGAGAGTTTACTACTATATGTAAGCTGCTAATTTTGTTTAGCCTGCTGCTAGTGTGGCTATTGTTAGCTACTAGCTTTGTTTAGCCTGCTGTTAGTGTGTTCAGCCACCGTCTTTAGTCACAAATGGACATTGTAAATACAATGATGGCAAAGAAAGACAAAGAACACAATATCAAGGACAACGTTTTAATAAAATTTGCAATATCCGAGGGGACTATGTGAAGAGCAGTCACGTTTCTCTGCCTCTTCATTTATGTCTTGTTAACCTGACTGCTTCCTGTTTACATTATTACTGCATTAGTTCACTTTTTAGGTGAAGAAATAAAATAAGTTGGATATTGGCTCAGCCAGGGTGTATAGGATGTCAATAGGGCTGCAACTAATTATTATTTTCATTACTGATTAATCTGTCGAGCATTTTCCTGATTAACTGATTCATTGTTTGATCCATAAACTGTCAGAAAAGTGTGAAAAATCAGTGTTTCCCAAAGTCCAAGTTGACCTCCTCAAATGTCTTGTTTTGTCCACAGCTCAAATATATTCAGTTTACTGTCAGAGAGGAGTAAAGAAACCAGAAAATATTTATATTTAAGGAGCTGAAATCAGACAATTTGGTCATTTTTTCTTTTTTTTTTAAATTAGTCAAAACAATCAAAAATCAAAATACTTGGCGATTATGCAATAACTAAGTTGACAACTAATCTATTCATCTATTAATCGTTGCAGCTCTAGATGCCACCTTTTAACATTCTAAATGTCTTTTTTCGTAAGCACAATGGCAGCTGCATTCGTGGATCCCTTTCTAGTTCCCACATTTTCATTTGACGTTGAGCCGAAACTTATGGAGATACTGAATTTGAAAAGAACAACAAACAACTTAAGCTGACAAGAGACCTAAAGCATGACATTTTAGCAAAACTTCCATTTACGATATATGGCTTCAAGGCTTATCCAAGTGATAAAGACAATGCAATGGCAGCTAAGGTTCTTGTGACCAAACATCCCTGCTTGAAGTGAAGATGGGCAATTACAGGAACAAGTTGAGATGGGCTGGATGTCACAAGGTCACTGTAAATGCAGGAAAAAGAAGTAGAGGCAGTCGGTGAACTTCACACTCCAACATTAAAAGACCCAAGTGAGCAGAAGTTAACTTTCCCCAAGGAGAGGATCCCTCAAGTCTTGAGCACTTTTTTTCTCTTTTTATTGAGAAGCAAAGAGTAGAGACAATGACTTATCAGCAAAGTTACTTAAGATTTTTCTTTTTTTTATATAAACACAGAAGAGAACAGAACACATCTTTCAGCCAATGTGCTGCAGTGGGTGGAATATTTGATTTCCAATGGAGTAAAATTTGCCTTCGTGCCAACAAAGAAACAAATGCTAAGATGTTGCTTTTTGGTCATGCTCGTTTCCTCATTTGGTACACCAAATAATGCAATCATTGCACAAGGTTATAAAGTAACTCCAAAGATTACAGACAGTACATCAAATATGGCAGACCAGTACCCTGTTAGCTTATGGCAAGACCAAAACATGTGTGTCAAATCTGCCACATTAAGATGACATCTGATACAACTGTTATCTACATTTGGATAAAAGGAGGATATTTTAGCTCTACTCCAATGTAGGCGATGTACCACCTTAAATTGGATTAGACCAAGTCTTGCACAGGAGGTAATATTGTTCACTCTGTTCAAAGCTTCAGTCCAAATATCCTCCGAGATTTCAGTCTCAAGTTCCTTTTTCCAGCTAGTTTTGATCCTGTCCAGCTTGGCATCATCAATTGACATGATCATTGAGTAAGAGTGTGCTGTAAAAGCCTTTAACCAAAAAGGAACTGCCAAAAGTAAGTCTTCAAGTGACCTTTTGAGGAGGTTAGGAAACTATGGGCTATGGCTCTTAGCAAACTGACAGGCTTGAAAGTAGCGAAATAGGTCCTTTTGTTGGAGGTCATATTTGAGACACAAATCATTGAAACTAGAAAAGGTTCCATCCACATAAAGATCACTGAACCTTCTGATCTCTTTTCCATGCCACACTGCAAAGGTTTGATCTAGTTTGGCTGGTAAGAAGTTGTGATTGTTACACAGCGGGCTCTGAATCAAAACTGTTTCCTAGCCTCTAAAATTTGGCAGAGCCAACCTTATAGATCTGACAGAAAAAGATTTCAGAATCAGAATCAGCTTTATTGGCCAAGTATGTGAAACACAAACAAGGAATTTGACTTGTTTTTTCTTCGCACACAATGTACATAGACATAGACATGAACATAAACAAACATAACAACATTCAACTAGAAGGAACAAGAACAACAAAGAACAGTAAGTTAAAAGGTGTTCAGAAGTCCGGACTATTATAAATATATAAATATATATTTAAGTATATTTATATTATATCATTTACAGTGTGGATATATGTTGTTCAATTATGTACAGGTAGAAATATATATATATATATATATATATATATATAAAGTGCAATTTGGTCTGTGAATGTAAAGACTATGAGTGGATGGTTTTGGAGTCAGGGGGGTTACTGACACTGGGTGACTGATCAAGTGTTCATCAGTGCGACGGCCTGGGGGAAGAAACTGTTCTTATGTCTGGTTGTTTTGGCGAACAGTGTTCTGTAGCGCCTGCCGGAGGGGAGAAGTTCGAACAGATTGTGTCCAGGGTGTGATGGGTCTGCAGAGATGTTTCCTGCCCGTTTCCTGACTCTGGATGAGTATAGGGCCTGGATGGTGGGCAGTTTAGCACCAATGATTTTTTCTGCAGACCTTATTGTCCGTGTCAGTCTTTTCCTGTCCTGTTTGGTGGCTGATCCAAACCAGACGGTGATGGAGGTGCAGAGAACAGACTGAACTATTGCTGTGTAGAACTGGATCAGCAGCTCCTGGGGCAGGTTGAACTTCCTGAGCTGACGCAGGAAGTACATCCTCTGCTGGGCCTTTTTGATTATGGAGTCTATGTTGAGAGACCATTTTAGGTCCTGGGAGATGGAAGATCCCAGAAACCTGAAGGTTTCCACAGCAGACACGGAGTTATTTAAAATGGTGATGGGGGACAGTATAGGGGGGCTACTCCTGAAGTCCACTGTCATCTCCACAGTTTTGAGCGTGTTCAGCTCCAAATTGTTCTGACCACACCAGAGGGCCAGCTGTTCCACCTCCCGTCTGTAAGCAGACTCGTCACCGTCACGGATGAGGCCGATGACCGTTGTGTCGTCTGCAAACTTCAGGAGTTTGACAGATGGGTCTCTCGAGGTGCAGTCGTTGGTATACAGGGAGAAGAGCAGTGGGGAGAGCACACATCCCTGGGGGGCTCCTGTGCTGATTGACCGGGTGCTGGATGTGATTTTCCCCAACCTCACCTGCTGCCTCCTGTCTGTCAGGAAGTTTGTGATCCACTGACAGGTGGAGGCTGGGACGGTGAGCTGGGTGAGTTTGGAGTGGAGGATGTCTGGGATGATGGTGTTGAACGCCGAGCTGAAGTCCACAAACAGGATCCTAGCATATGTCCCTGGGGAGTCAAGGTGTTGCAGGATGTAATGCAGTCCCATGTTGATTGCATCATCCACTGACCTGTTTGCCCGGTATGCGAACTGCAGGGGGTCCAACAGGGGGCCTGTGATGTCCTTCAGGTGGCTCAACACCAGTCTCTCAAAGGACTTCATGACCACAGACGTCAGGGCTACGGGCCTGTAGTCATTTAGTCCTGAAATTGCCGGTTTCTTGGGGACCGGGATTATTGTGGAGCTTTTGAAGCAGGAGGGGACTTCACACAGCTCCAGTGATCTGTTGAAGATCTGGGTGAAGATGGGGGCCAGCTGGTCAGCACAGACCTTCAGACAGGAGGGTGACACGCCGTCTGGGCCTGGAGCTTTTCTGGTCTTCTGTTGCCTGAAGAGCTGACACACATCCTCTTCACAGATCCTGAGTGATGGTGGGGGGTCAGTAGGGAGGGGTGAGGGGGGTGAGGGGGTTGATGAGGTTTGTTTGATGTTGGAGTGGGTGATGGGTGTGAATGTTGGCTTCTCAAACCTGCAGTAGAAGACATTCAGGTCATCAGCCAGTTCCCGGTTCACTGCAATGTGGGGGGATGGTCTCCTGTAGTTGGTGATCTCCTGTAGACCTCTCCACACTGACGCAGGCTTGTTAGCTGAGAAACTGTTCTTCAACTTCTCAGTGTAACACCTCTTTGCCACTTTGATCTCCTTTGTCAGTGTGTTCCTGGTCGTGTTGTACAGGACTCTGTCCCCACTTCTGTAGGCCTCCTCCTTGGCCTGACGAAGCATCCTGAGTTTTTCAGTGAACCAAGGTTTATTGTTGCTGTATGTGCAGAAGGTTTTGGTCGGCACACACATGTCCTCACAAAAGCTGGTGTAGGATGTCACAGTGTCAGTGAGTTGGTCCAGATCTGTAGCAGCAGCCTCAAAAACACTCCAATCTGTGCAGTCAAAGCAGGCCTGTAACTCTAGCTTTGACTCTGTGGTCCATCTCTTCACAGTCTTCACTACAGGCTTAGCAGATTTGAATTTCTGCCTGTAATTTGGGAGAAGATGAACCATGCAGTGATCAGAGAGCCCCAAAGCTGCGCGGGGGACAGAGCGATACGCGTCCTTTAAAACAGTGTAGCAGTGGTCCAGAGTGTTTTTGTCCCTGGTGGGACATTTAATATGCTGTCTATATCTTGGCAGTTCACGGCTGAGGTTTGCTCTGTTAAAGTCCCCAAGAACAATGAACAAAGAGTCTGGATGTTTCCTCTCCATGTCCGTTATCTGGTCAGCCAGGTGTTGTAAGGCCTCAGTAACACAGGCCTGAGGTGGGATGTAAACACCAACCAGAATAAACGAGGAGAACTCCCGCGGTGAATAAAACGGCTTACAGTTTATGAAAAGTGACTCCAAGTGAGGGCTGCATGATTTGTTTAACACTGTGACATCTGTACACCAACCTTCGTTAATATAAAAGCAGATTCCACCTCCCCGCCTCTTCCCCGAGAGCTCCGTTACGCGGTCTGCTCGGAGAATATGAAAGTCCGGCAGATGTAATCCGGTGTCCGGGATGTGTTCACTGAGCCAGGTTTCCGTGAAACACAGGGCGGCAGATCTGCAGAAGTCCAAGTTTCTACTGTTAAGAAGCAGCAGTTCATCCATCTTATTGTTCAGGGAGCGGACATTTGCCAGGACATTTTGTCACATAAATAGGCATACATTGAAACCGAAATAACAATCTCAGCAGAACATTCATTTTAACACAGTTCACTCTGCCTGCTAAGGTCAGATGCAAAATGTTGCATCTTTGTAAATCTGATTTAAGTTTAGAAATGAGTGGGGCAAAATTTCCATCAAAGAGGTTTTTAAATGACAGGGTTACGTTAATACCCAAATATTTAAATCCTGATCTTGAGATATAAAATGGCAGAGCTTGGTCTAGGATTTGCATAGCTAATTTATTTACTGGTAAACATTGGCTTTTTGATCAGTTAAGTCTGTAGCCTGAAATCTGACCAAAAGTATGTAACACTGAAAATATTTCATTGATACATTGCAATGGATCTTATATGTAAAGCAGCATGTCGTCTACATATAAGGATAACTTAATTTCCAATCCCCATCTACTAATACCATGTACTGAGGGTGTTGATTTCAGGACAAGGGATAGGGGTTCTATTGCTAGAGTGAATAATAGAGGGCTCAATGGGCAACCCTGTTTGGTACCTCTAGATTGAGGAAAACTTTGAGAATGCAGTTGATTTGTAATTACTGAGGCTTGAGGGGAGGAATAAAGAAGTTGGATCCACTTGATGAACGTTTTACCAAAACCACATTTCTTCAAAACAAAAAAAAGAAAATCCCATTCCACGCGGTCGAAAGCTTTCTAAATACTCCCTTTGGTCAGAAGATAGGGTGGGGACTTCTAAGGTTTTAAAGAAATTTTGAAACAGTGATGTGTCTTTAAGTGATTCGGAGTTGTACGGAGTTCACGAAATGTGGGGGGTCTGTTGTGATTTCCCCTGTTGTATCTTCAATTTGTGATATGAATGTGAAAACTTTTTACTATGAGCGTTCAAATAGCGCCAAGGATTCACACGCTGCATGGTATGAAAAGTTATGAGAACTTACAGGCCATTTTAGAGCGAGTATGCATTTCCAAGTTTGCATGTCCAAGTTTGGATTCATAACACAATTTCTCCCCCTAGAATCAAAAGGTGAGTATTAAGGTCAGGTAGCTGACAGACAAGCCTCTGCACAAAAGTTAGGAGCATATAGATTCACCAATAATACAGGTATATGAAAAGGTTGCCCTCCTCAATTCATCATTCATTTTTTAAATTGTCCTGCACATGACCAACACCCTAAGGAATGAAGTGTCACACATTATTTTTTATAACTCAATGAGTATCAAACAAGGAAGCGTTGGTCTTCATTTTTTTTTCAAAGCTGACTGCTGAATTTTCAAAATATAACAAAAAATATAATTGAATGAGAAAGTAATTCTGGTGACCTGGAAAACCCGGAAAGTAAATCCAGTGAATTGCATCTACTTTTTCATTCAAAGAGTTATATTTTGAAAATTCTGATGTCAGCATTTAAATATGTATATATATATATATATATATATATATATATATATATATATATATGTATATGTGTGTGTGTGTGTATATATATATATACATATATATATATAAATATATACCACAGGTTCTTCATGGAATCCTCTTTGAGTCATGTTTGTAAGTTGTTCATATTGTAGTTAAAACTATGTTTTTGAGAGTCGTTTTGAATGAAGAGGTGAAAGATGGAAGATCTGTGTTCTACAGTGGAGCTCCTGGCACGAGTTAGACTTATATTGAGCACAACAACATCTACAGGCAAATGTGCTACTTAACTCTATTATCATTTGAAGCTTAAATCACCACAAAACTTAAAGTGAAACTCTAGCCAAAATGCAACCTAGGACTTTTTTGTGAAGGAACCCGAGTCAAACCTTCATGTAAAAGCATAATTACGACGAAAAAGCCACTTTTAAGATTTACCGTATTTTCGTTTTCGGGTCAAAATCTTTTTCAATGGCGTGCTAGGGGCAACAATACAGTAGCATCAAAATCGCTATTTTAGGAGAGGGGAGTAAACGTGGAAAGCTCCATGTTACGTCGCACTCGGGGATCGAGGCTTCTCGACTGGCAGGACAGCGGCGAGCGGAGCAAGCTACTGCTAGCGTGAGTTGTTCAAAAACCTTCTTTTTAGTAAACTCTGTGTACACAAACAATGTTCTCAATGCTCGTGTTCATGTGTAGAGAGCCTGGTGATACTACGAGCAAAGTTTCATGTTGTGTCGAGTCTTCTTAGTGTTTTAAAAATAGCGATTTTGATGCTACCGTAATGTTGCACCTAGCACGGCATTGAAAATGAATTTTACCTGAAAACGAAAATACGGTAATAATTAATAATTAAGTTCTTACACAAAGGTTTGACTCGGGTTCCTTCACAACAAAACCCTTTGTTGCATTTTGGCGAGAGTTTCACTTTAACAGCAACAGCTCTTTCCGAAAATTCCAAAAGGAATTACAGATAGCTGACTTATTCCACAGCCCTGTGGGGTGAAGAGTGTGTGTCTGTGTGTGTGTGTGTGTGTGTGTGTGTGTGTGTGTGTGTGTGTTTTAAACTGCCTTTGTACTCCTTTTTTCAACCAAACACCTGCTTAGATGTGCGTGTTAATACCTGTTACAAGTACCTAATCCCTTACCTTGCTATCTGACTGAAACAAAACTGTTCATATGACAGTACATTACAGTATAATGTTTCTAGTTCATTGAATCATCTAGTTCATGACTAGTATATACTTACCTTTGCGCTGGACCTGCAGTACTTAATTGAAGGAAAGATGATTTGTCAACAAATTCTTAATTGAAAATAAAATCATAAAAATGGGTTTAAAAAAGAATGAAATTGAACTCTGATATTTGTAGAAACCACAGCTTAGTTTGTGATTATTATCTCTCTTTCATTGATTCAGGATGAGTGTGATGAGCCAGAGCTTGGAGATGCTGCAGTGGCCCTCCTGACAGTCATCAGTGACAACGACACAAGTCCAGTTCACTACCAGCCTGTGAAAATCCCTGTCGTCATTGAAAGTGACATCTTGGTCAGCCTCCCCAGACTTGGTGATGTCTTCCTGTTAATGTTTGGATTGATCTATGCACTACACCTCAGCTATCCCAAAGGACTGACCAACACTTCTGAATTCACTCAGAAGGTTTTATTTGGTCTGGAAGATGGTAAACCCAGGTTGCAGACTCTTAGGAATGATTTGATGATACATGTGTAGAAATTTGTCTGAAAGGGGGTGTGGGATGGGCCACTATTGAAGACATTTGCCCTCTAGTTCAAAGTGCTTTCCCTCTGTTAAAATAATGCCTTAAAAAGTATCTATCTGCTCTACTCTGCAGATTTTCAGCCAGGTGGTCCAAACTACACAATGTGCCTTTGTACTTATTAATGTAACGCTAATGTAACACTAATGTAACACTTGTACTTGACCGTTGAGGGTTGGGCAAGATGAACCAAAGTACACAGTGCATTTTATACTTGTTAATGTAATACAGTTACATTTCAGAGTTTTAGAGTTAAAGGGTTCATAAACGGTTTGCACCTTTGTAATTTAATCAAAGTTGCTGCCCTGTTGCTCTATTTAGGATTTAGCCAGCTAGCCAAAAGAACATTGCATTTTATTGGGCCTACAACTAAAGATTATGTTTATTATCAATTTTTCTGTCGTTTGGTATCTCGATTTATCAATTACTTGTTTGGTTCATAAAATATCAGAAAATGGTGAAATATGTCTTTCACTGTTTACCAGAGTAGAGAGGCTTGAATAAGAGAAATTGGAATTTTTTAAAAAGGGCTCAAAACCATTAATTGATTATCAAAATAGTTGGCAATTCATTTAATACTTACTTCGATTAATTATTGTTGCAGCTCTACATTTTATGTACTTTTTGAAGAATGATTATTTTTCTGTCTGCAGTGTTTTAAATGGGAGGAAGCAAGAAAATACTGTTCAATAGCAGACATTTAGAACTTTTAGACATTTTAAGTTAGTTGTACTCAATGTTACTGAGGCTATCACGACTGGGTGACAACAAACGTATAGACTCAAAAGCACGACTTACACAGAGTTCGGATTTAAGTAAAAGTCTTTACTTAGCAAGGTTCGGTACACAGGTGGTCAGTCAGGCAACAAAGGCAAACAAATCTGGAAGTGAGAAGTCAAAAAACCAAAAAACACTCAATCACTGGAAAAAAGGCTGGAACACAGTACGGATACAAAAGACGAACTGGCAACGGACAGGGGAAACACAGGGACTGGTGTACTGGTGTATATATATACACCAGAGGGAACAGGTAATAGGGAACAGGTGAATGTAATCAGGGCGGGGGAAGACAATCACGGTGGAGGGAGAACCCACAAGGGCAGGGAGAGGGGATCTGAAACGAGAGTTTAGGTAAATACTACAAAATAAAACAGACAGTGGAAGACATAAACTATAACACAGAGCGAGACATGACAGAGGCAATGAGTTACCACAAAATGTTCAAGTTTTGAGTCACATGCTTTTGCGACACACAAGTCAATGTGATTGACTTGTGTGTAATTAAAACAATTACCAAAGAGAGTAATAAATATTAAGTTTAGTTAACATAAAATAGTGTGTTTGTGTACTTTTTTAAAAAAAAAAAGTTTAGTTAAACTTAATCCCATGGATGGAAAACTGAAAACTTTAAGCACCTTGCAACTGTACTCAAATGGTGCATGTAGCATGTAATCCAAATATTTAAAAGTGCAGTCGGTAACTTTGAGGAGAGAGAAGACTTAGCATTAAATTTGAACAAGTACAACTTTCAGATCTCTCCCTCTCCACTGAACTCCTGCCCTGCCTCCAAAGTCCCTCCCCAGGAGGCTGGCGTGCACGTGACGTTAGACATTACTGTTGTGAATAGTCAACATTGCTGGCCAACAAACGAGCAGAAACAAATCATGTCGACATGAAAAGTAATCTACAGCAATATGTATTCAGTAAAAACCCAGCACACACTGATTTCAGTAAGTTACTTCGATGTTTTTTTTATAACCAAAACTGTCGTGAATATTCCTAAATGGCCAGTAAACCACGTATGACAACATTTAGCTGTGAACGCACAGAAACGTTAACATAATTATGAGGACAAAAACAAAACCGATAAGACTGCCAGGTCACTTCATAAAGATATTTTCTGCTACTTTTTAATAAAACAACGCCAACCAGTAACGTTAGCCCTAGCATCGGAAACAAGCTAACATTAGCCCGACTACAACACTGCACATGCACTACCCCGTCGAGAGGAAGAGGAAGCGGCTTCCTCTTTTTACTCGTTTTTGCAGTGTATGCTGTTGTTGGTAATGGAGGTATCGGTAGTTTTTTCCTCGCTGATGGTTGTTGTTGTACTTTCTCTAAGCTCCTGAAGCCGTTCTCGGAGATATGAGCTTGACCGAGCGCTAGCATGAGCTGAGGAGGAAGGGGGAGGGGGCTGTCCGCAGTGTGTGCGTGAGCAGTGATTGACAGCTGTCAGACACTCCATCAGACACCATCCTGGCTCTGATTGGTTCTTTTTGTTCGGTCGCGGTGGATTCTGGCAAATTGCAGTAGGAGCAGTAGGTGGGGCTAAATGAGAATGTTTTTTTGTTTTTTTTTACAGATTACTAGTTTTATGTAATGCTGTCTTTACATAGTGACAGTTTTAGCAAATATGACAAAAAGTTACTTTTATAAGACTTACCAACTGCACCTTTAAGTTCTGAAAACAACTGACTTTTAAGTTCACCAACTTAAATAGACTTATAGACTGGGCTGTTTCATAAAGTAACTAATAAATACCCTTAATTACCAGAGATGAACCTTATTTATTAACAATAATATCACTGTAAAAATATTGTAAAACTGATAACTGACTTAACTGATTTTGACTGTAAAACATGCTATATATATATATATATATATGTATATATATATGTATATATATATATTTTACAGTTTATAACATGTAATTCTACGGAGCCCCTTAAGGGACATGGGGGAAAAAAACCAAACGTTTCTCGTGTGCACGTTTTTTTTCTTCACATGCCCAAATTATGCACAACAATCAGTGGTATCCCTCAGCCAGGGATATTGTTTGAAAATGGAAGATTGATAGGTGAACACTATTTATTCATTGAAGTGTAGTTACAGTGAACTCGGATTGCATCATGATCAGGACTCACATGAGGATATGGAGTGTAACAATTCTGTGAGAGCTGTCACTGACTTTATTCACAGGCTTTCATAAATCATACAATCCATATTCGCAGGTGGTGAGGATGATCCAGATGAGCTGACTGGAGAAGGCAGAGTGTGCGGCGGAGACCGCACTGTCCCCAGTCACCGAGCACAGCTGACAGTCGTGTCCACTGCAGCGATTTCACACACAACAACTACATGAAAACTAAAATCGTACTTGGTGAAACATGCACAGTAGGCTATTTATTCTTTAATGCTTTTTGATTTAATCTTGGATTTCTACGATCGATCATTATGATTACTGGATCAGTTAGTTACCAAAGAGTTCCGGCCTCTGCTGCGCCCCAGAACAGGGAGTGTGATGATGGCACAGCTCTCAATGGGGAAATATTGATTTAAGATTTGAGTTGACAGATATTTTTTAAAACTGAAAGGTGTTTCTGGAATAATTATTACACTTCACTACAAGTGCAAATACGGAAGTGCAAGTACACGAGTAACACTGCTGGTTTGAATTATGAAAACATGCTCACGAAACTTTTCTTGTGAGCGTTTTTATAAACCTCGTATTTGTAATAGCCTCGTATTTGTGTTTATAGTGAAGTGTAATAATTATTCCAGTTAGTTACCAAAGAGTCCAATCCCCTCCGCTGCACTCCAGGACAGGGAATGATGGCACAGCACTCAATGGGGAAATATTGATTTAAGGTTTGTGTTGGCTGATATTTTTACAACTGAAAGGTGTTTATGGAATAATTATTACACTCCTCATTGTGAGTCCTATTGTTGCGCATAATTTGGACATGTCAAGAAAAAAAACTTAAACGTTTCTTGTGAGCACGAGATACTTTCTTGTGAGCACAAGAAAGTATCTCGTGCTCACGAGCTCGGCTGGAGGGCTCAACGGGCTGGAAGAGACGGGTTTCAGCAGAAACACATGAAAGGAGGGGTGTACTTTTAGTGACGCCAGGAGTTTGAGGCGAGCCACCACATGATTTATCATCCTTTCTCGATATACCTGGGAGCCAGTTTACGGGAGTCCGTCTGAAGAGGAAGGTCCTTAGAGGAAAGCCACACTCTTTGACCCGGGGTGTAGGCAGGAGCCGGTGTGTGGTGCCTGTCAGCCAGGCGGTTCGCCCGCTCCGTTCGACTGTGGGTGATTACCAGAGGTGAGGCTGACCGACGCCCCGATAGCTTGACAGAAAGCCCTCCAAACCTGCGAGACAAACTGCGGCCCCCGGTCTGACACAATGTCCACAGGGATCCCAGGAAGTTTGAACACATGCAGGACAAGGAGGTTCGCGGTCTCTAAGGCTGAGGGGAATTTGGGTAGGGAAACAAAATGAACAGCCTTAGAGAACCTGTCCACAATGGTGAGTATCGCCGAGTTACCTTTGGAGGGAGGCAGGCCCGTGACAAAGTCAACAGCGATATGTGACCAGGGTCGGTGGGGAACAGGCAGTGATCGGAGAAATCCGGCAGGTGCACGGTGGGAGGCTTTGCTGCGGGCACAGATGGAGCAGGCAGAGACGAACGCCTTTGTGTCAGCGTACAATGTGGGCCACCGAAAACGCTGTCGGATGAGAGACAGAGTCCTCTGAAAACTCGGGTGACACGCCACCTTAGAGGAATGCCCCCACTGGAGCACCTGGGACCTGATGGTGTCCGGGACAAACATCCGACCGGGAGGACAGTCATTCGGGGGAGGTTGTGTGCACTTCGCCACTTTGATGGACCACTGAATATCCCACCTGGCTGCAGCAACCACACACCTGGGGGGTATGATGGGCTCGCCCGCGTCCTCCTCATTGGAGATGGAGAACTGACGAGAGAGGGCATCGGGCTTGGTGTTCCTGGAGCCTGGACGGTAGGTGAGGACGTAGTGGAAACGTCCCAGGAACAGCGCCCAGCGAGCCTGGCAGGAATTTAGTCGCTTGACCGAGCGTAGGTAGGTGAGGTTTTGATGATCGGTCCAAATGAGGAAGGGGTGAGCTGCTCCTTCCAACCAGTGTCTCAACTCTTGGAGGGCGAGGATGATAGCCAACAGCTCTCGATTACCCACATCATAATTTCTCTCAGTGGGGGAGATGAAGAGAAAAACGCAGAGAGAAAAAGGCACAGGGATGTAGCTTTTGATCTGAGGGGGTTCGCTGTGATGAAACCACTCCAACTCTGGTGTCCGAGGCCAACTCCACCACGAACTGCAGACAAGGGTCCGGATGTGTGAGGAACAGGGCTGTGGAGAACAGTTTTTTTAAGTGGGCAAATGCCCCCTCTGCTTCAGGTGTCCAAAGCTAGGGGAGCTTGGTGGAGGTGAGCCGAGTAAGCGGAGCAGCCACCCAGCTGTAGTCACGAATAAAACGGCGATAAAAGTTATCAAATCCCAGGAAGCGTTGGAGTTGCTTTCGGCTTTCCGGGAACAGCCAGTTGGTCACCGCCTGCACTTTAGATGGATCCGTTCTCAACTGCCCCTGTTCTGTGACGAACCCCAGGAAATCCAGTGAGGTCGAGTGGAAGACATTTTTCAGCCTTAACAAATAGTTTATTCTCCAATAGCCTTCGTAGCACCGTCCGAACATGCTGAATATGCTCCTCAAGGGTCCGGGAAAAGATGAGTATATCATCCAGATATACAAAAACATAGCAATTCAGCATGTCCCGGAGGACGTCGTTCACGAGGGCTTGGAAACCAGGCTGTGGTGAGGCCGAATGGTATGACTAGATACTCAAAGTGGCCCAAAGGTGTATTGAAAGCCATCTTCCACTCGTCTCTCGTACCATATGTTACGCATACGTTTAACCCTCTGTAGTCTATACAGGGCCTCAGCGATCCATCCTTTTTTCTCCACAAAGAAAAACCCCGCCCCCACAGGTGAAGAGGACGGACGGAGAAGACCAGCAGCTAGGGAGTCCCGGATGTAGACCTCCATGGCATCCCGTTCTGGATGAGAGAGATTGTAGAGACGGCTTGATGGGAGAGTGGCACCAGGAAGCAGGTCTATAGCACAGTCATAAGGTCGGTGGGGCAGTAATGAAAGTACGCAGTCTTCTGTCAATCTGGGGGTTATGTAATCTTAGCCATGGAAGACCAAGAACTACAGGTGATTGAGGTGAGGGAATAATGAATAGTTGAATCTTCTCACTGTGGTTGCCAGACAGGAGGAGAGTCAGAGTTAAGAGTTAAGCTAATAACCTGCCGTCAAGAGCAAAAACCTCTTTTGGTGCAGAGAGGGGGAGTGGAGGAATGTGGGCTTGATTTACCATGTCAGTGTCAATGAAGTTGTCGTCTGAACCTGAGTCGACGAACACCTGCACGGGGAGAGTCTGTAGGGACCAAGAGAGGGTGCCCTGGAGCTGGATCCAAGAGGGGGAAGTAGTAGACGTGGTGGTTCCGGGCTTTTGGTCGAGTGGGGCAGAGCGAGATAATATGTCCAGTCTCACCACAGTACAGGCAGAGTCCGTCCTGAAGCCTGTGTTGGCGTTCTGCTGGGGGAAGGTGCATACACCCAAGCTGCATGGGCTCCTCAGCAGGGTTGGCCAAAGGTGGAGGTGTGGTAACTGGACTAGGAGGCACAAACGTAGGAGGTCTGGACTGAGGGGTGACGGGGGGAAATTTAGTGGCCCTTTCTCTCCGTCTCTCTCTCAGCCTGTTGTCTAGACAAATGGAAAGTGAAATTAACTCTTCTAAGGAGGAGGTCTCATCACGGGCCGCTAATTCATCCTGTATATTATCAGCTAATCCCTGTGAGAACACCCCCTGCAGTGCAACCTCATCCCACCAACTCTCTGCAGCTAACATTCTGAAATTAATTGCGAAATTAGCTACTGAATCTGCCCCTTGTTTGAGGGAGAGCAACCACTTAGAAATCTCCTTCCCTTGTACAGGGAGATCGAATATCTTAAGCAGCTCGGCGGAAAATAGGTGAAATGAATGACAAAAGGGGGCCTGGGACTTGGAGGCAGCTACCACCCACTTGGCTGCTCTATCACATAATAGGCTCTGAACAAAAGCAATCTTTGATTTATCAGTGGCATAGGTGCTGGGCTGTTGGTCAAACACTTGGGAACATTGATGTAAAAATTGTTCACAGCGACCTAACTCACCGGAGAACCTAGCCGGGATGGGAATGTATGGCTCACGAGTGGAGGAGGGGAGAGCCACAGGAGCAGGTGGTGAGGCAGCAGGTGGTGGCGATGGATCAGCAGTAGCGTAGTTTAGTTGAGACCATATTTTGGTCCATGCGGCCTCCCAGTTGTGTGATGCTGGTGGTTAGTCCACAGAGAGCTTCCATAACCTCCCAGAGGGTTTGCTCATGGTGTCCAAGCATGACTCCTTGAGAGGTGATGCCGTTCTTCAGGTGTTCCATCTCCGCTGGGTCTTTGTGGCCAGATTATTCTGTTGTGTTCAGGTTTTCTGCGTACCCAAATGCAGAGATTGGAGACAGTACTTTTCAGGTAGCAAAAGATTTATTTTTGCAGAATTCAGTTCAGGTGGTGTGGTATAATATAACCACAAGTAAGTAGTTGGTGGTAAATGACAACTGGTAATAATTGCTGTGTCGTCAAAAAGAAGAATCAAGTGTGAAGAAGTTATAATGGATGGTTGAAATATGTATTATTCTGCATCAGTTGATTGAATGTGCACTCATCAGTTGAATAATCCACAAGTGAAAATGTAACCAAATATACAAGAAAAAGATCCTGTAATTAAATGCTGTATACAACACTTTTATCACTTTTAAAGCACTGCTATTATTTTAAAAGAAATGCAGTCAGTAGGGCAGTGGAGGAGCATTCACAGATAGTTCAAGGCCGCAAAGTGGCAGCACAGTAGATAAGACATGCAGGGGAAGTCCAGGATACCAGCTGCATAGGATCTTCAAAGCATGTGCCCAGTGAGGAGGTTGTCTTGACCAATGTTGGCATGGGTGGGCACATGTTTAGCCTCGTGCAGGGAAATACCCGAGTCAGCAAAATTTGATACATAGACAAAGGAAAGAGCAAGGATTAGACAAACCATGGTGCCCCACCCCCACCTTAGTGAATATAAGTAGTATATTTTGTATTGAGAATTTGGGTCTTTTTTCATGGGCTTTTGTCTGTGAGATCTCATGATTTAATTGTCGACAATTAAAGGAATAGTTCACTCTAGAACGAAATTCAGTCATTATCGACTCACCCTCATGCTGATGAGAAGTCCGGTGTAGTTTCTTATTCCTCAAAGTGCAGCTGGAGACCCGCGGGGGTACCCTCCTGCAGCAAAAATCCATATAACGGGCATCACTGGCATCCAAGACAAAAAGGTCCATAAAACTACACAAAAACTTTGTAATATTCCTCCATACTGCTCGTGTAGTTTTATGGACCTTTTCGTCTCAGACGCCATTCTTCGTTCTAGAGTGAACTATTCCTTTAAACATTACTGCACTCAGCTTTTGAGGAATCCTGGAGATTATTTCCTTATTTATTGGTGACTTTTTGAAACTCTGAAAAACCTTTTTGAACAAACAAAGAAGAAGAAGTCAAGACACGACAGTGGTAGCGAGAGTGAGGTGACCAGGCTGGCAGGTAGACAGGCAGGCAGGTAGGAAGGCAGGGGGGCAGGCAGGTAGGCAGACGGTGTAGACCAGAGCCGGCAAGGAGGAACTTGGAGGAGCTGGCGAGCAGGAACAGAGTGGAATGGCGTTGACGGTTTCTGTAGGGCAAGCCAACAGACAGGAACACAATTCTGAGGCACAATGTAATCACCGCACGGGACGGAATAATCTGGCGCTGAAGCAGGGGGAGGGGGAGAAGGTAGACAGGGAAAAACACAGAAACAGGACAAGGCGACCCGGCTGTCACGGTGGCACCATGACACAACCAGGAGGTTGTGAGATCACGGGCCCTATTTAAACAGTCTATAGCACTTGGTCTAAATCGCACTGTACAAGCATATTCAGGCTGTGTCCAAGTCCATTTTGCTAGTTAAACGGTTGATAATCTGGGCACAAAGTGAGGCGCACGGTGCAAAGGGGTTGTATTTAGACTGAATTAGTTATGGGTGGGTAAATTAAACCAATCAGAGTGTCTTCTCCCATTCCCTTTAAGAGCCAGGTGCACCAGGACCTGGAGCATTGCTATTAAACAGTGGCACTTGTCTTTACTGCGGGACAGGGATGTGGTCCTCAGCTGCTGGACCCTCTGAAATCTCATAATCATCTGTCCCATCAACAACTCTGTTTGACTGCATATGAGAAAATAAACTGATATTTAACTGAGGAGGAGGAGGAGCACTGCTGCGTCCCTCTGTGTGTAATAATGATGCTGGGATCTCAGTCTGTAGAACAGGCGGGACGGGTCATAAAAATGATCATTCTGATGAATAACAGGTGGGATGCAGGAGGGTGAAATACACCTTTAATGAAGAAAATATTAATGACATTACCTGCAGCGATCCTCCAGCAGCAGAGACGATATGTGTATCTAATGTTCTGTGTTCTTCTACACATTTAAAGGTCACACACACAGTTCAGATTTATACAGTAAAATAGTTTGTGTAAAGCAGCTGTTGTGATAAATCCTGTGAGGCTGTCTAAACTTGTTTATTTCAGAAGATAAAAGTTAAATTCTGTTTCCTCTGGAAAGTTTATAACTACAATATTTAGTTTTACTGATTAAATGTGCCACATTCGTTACAGCGTTTCCATGTGTTCATGGAAATAACTGAAAGCAGCCTCTCTGATCATAAAATCAGAGTGTATGCCAGTGTTTCTGCTGCCTCAAGATTGCAATCCGCCATCAGTGCGCCTGATCACACCTCACTTTAAGATCAACCCGCCCAGGGGTGCGCAGATGGGCGCAGGCACATTTGCTATTCACACAACGTTGGTGCTGGGCGTGAAAATGAACACTGCGTTGGTCTGAAACTAGCAGTGACATTTGTGCTGTGCTGTGCGCTTTGATTAAGATAAAGCCCTTCTTTAATTGTAGTGCAGTATTGTGCATTGTTGTACTGGTTACAAAACGCTTGGCCCCGGGTGGATGAGGGCCCTCGTACCCCTCGCAACCCCTGACCCTCTGCCAACAAACACATTCAAAATGTATGTTTTCCAAAGTGTCTCCTGTCTGATCTGCTCTCCAGCTGCTGATTTGGTTCCTTTCTTTCTCACATGCATTGCCTTCTGTGACATATTGAAACTTGAAATACAGCTAAGTTTAATACTTGTTAAATAAAATAATAAAAAATAAATAAAAAGAACTTAAGTCAAAGTAAAATTACTGATTTGTAAAAATATTCAAGAAGTACACAAAAAACTTCAGTCTAATCTGTCAGACCCCTGGTAAAAAGTGGCATCACACCGACAGGAAAAGTAACACCAGTCATCCCTGTATCCAGACAGTGTCAGATACAGATAGCAGACAGGAGGAGGAAGAAAGCAATAATAATGATAATGATGCATATGGTAGGCAAATAAAAGAACGTCCTGATCATTGTTTGATGTGTGTGAAAGCGTCAAACAGAGCTGGGGATGAGTGGGTTAATATAAGACTGAGGCTTTTTTCCTCTGTAGTTCAGAGGCTGCTGTGTGCCACCACCCCTGTAGAGAATACCACCTAATTACAAGCAGTATCAAGGCAGACTGCACGGCTGTGTGTACGATGGTGTTTGTGTGTGTGTGTTAACACCGGAGAGTCTGTGTGTGCGAGTAATTACCCCCTACCAATAAAACAGGTCGTCTACAGCCTTCATGAAAGGAGAAGGGCAGCCTAATGGAGCGGTGTGAGGAACACAGACCACTTTAAACAAGACTGCTACTGGAGCCTCGTCACTCTTCATGTCTGTTTCTCTGCATGTCTTGACTAGCTACTGGAGGTATTTTTAGTACCTAATTTTCTAATGAGTTAGTCAGCAGTGTTTATGGTACATGTAAGCTGGAGTTTTTCACCCGAGCATATCATTTGGTAAAGCCAATTCCTCCTCACTAAAATGGCAAATAACGTAAAATTGTGCGATCTCCTTTTATTCCACCCCCTATTTTTATGAGAAAACTAGTAAACTGAGCGTGAAAATAAAATGATAATAAGCTTTATTTGTATTACACCTGACATTGATACATACACAACATTTCTTTGCCCAGCCATTCACAAATTTAACAGTCTTTGAGAATCAAACCACCAACATTTCAATTAGTGGATGTCTCACTCTAGTGATTTAGAAATAAGCAGACAGTAGGAAAGAAAATCTGTCAAGAGTATTCAAAAACAAAAGCAAGACAGAAAAATATCAGTCAGACGACTTGAAAGCAGCAGGTACTAATAGTTGTGGCATTAGATGTCAGCTATGAGTTAAAGCAGATGAGGTTCAACTGGCAGTCGCTGCAACTATAAAAAGACTTTACTCATCCTTTTTATTAGAGACCAGAGATAAAGCAGGTAATGGAGGCAGAACTGTATGTATGGAGAAAATATATCAGCTTATCATAGATGTACCAGTATCTGCGTGCATGTTGTCCGATATGCACCGATATGAAAACATTTGGTTTAGAAATTCTAATGCAGAAAAGGCTATAATTTATGAATCATAATTCTTAAAGGATAAGTTTCCCCCCATGCTGATGGAAAGTCGGGTGAAGTTTTGTAGTTGACATAAAATTTCTGGAGCTTCACAGAAAAACAGTGTTGCAGCATTCTCCTAAACAACTGAAGTAGCTGGAGACTTGTTGACGCTCACAAAAATGTATCCACCGTTTCCTCGCTTCTTTTTCTAAAGTTAGCTTATGGGAAAAACTCTTGTGATTGTGATTGTTGCGGGCAAAAATCCTTGATTATGCGGCACATTTTCTTAAAAAATCCGATGGAATATGCAGGATATTTATGCAATTTTATGCAATGAAATTGCGGGAATTTGCAAAAATTGCGGGAACTTACAAAAACTGCGGTTTGATGAATAAGAAAAAAAAAAGTGATTCCCCCAACACTCTGTTACTAGGCTCACTAGGCTACTACCTTAATGTAAAGAGTCATTTCTAATAACTTCCTATGATAAGCAAGCATACTACATCACAGAAAGTGCTGGGAATAATTAAGTTCTCATCTTGTTTTATTTCAGACCTTAGTAAACACATGGCTCAAACTTACAAAACGTTGACGTTGACATCGACGATGATGATGTCACTTCATAACGTTCCCAAGGCAACAGGAGGAAAATGGCTGCTCTTGTGTGAAGTAAACGCAACATTTTTCAACTTTCTGCGAAGATATATGTGACTTTTTTGCAACAAAAATGCTGGGATTTTGAAATCATGCAAGCCCCGCATATTTCGCACATTTTGCGCGGAAATCTGTGATTTATGCGGCCAAAGTGCGACGTCTTTGAAAAAATGCGGCCCCCGCATAAATGTGCGGACTTTGGCTGATTATGCGTTGAATTACGCGATTGCATAATCGTGTTTTTCTGGAGGGACTGGTAAGTACACGGTTTGGCGCCTGGCGCTTGTCCTGGGGGCTTGCTTCGGAAGGGATGCACGCTAACAATTTTATCTTAGCAGCTACAGTGAAGATTTCAGCTTACAAAAGGGTGTAAATAACATATTTTCAAATCAGTTTGGGATCTCTCACTTCTGGAGACTTGGATTAGCTGTATGGAGCCATTTGAGTTTTGTTTTTTGTTTTTTTCATTTTAAAACAAGTCTCCAGCTACTTCAGTTGTTTATGAGAATGCTGCAATGCTGTTTTGCCACTACAAAACTTCACCTGACTTTCTGTCTGCATGGGGGCAGGAGATAAAGATTGAATTTTACTTTTTGAATGAACCTATCCTTTTAACTGCCACTGAAGTTTATTATTTGAGTACTCTGACGTAATTTTGGACAGTAAAGTTTATTGTTAAACTGTAAAATATCCTGCCTCTCCATCACATATCTTTATCAGTGTGTTTGATGAACACATTTGAATGGAAAATATATTTAATATTTGACATTTTTACTCTCTAATATCGATATCGATATTGGCATCACACCCAACAATCAAGTATTGGTCTGGCTCTAATACTGAGTACCGTAAATACACTTTTGAATGGAATAATGCATCAGAGTCTGTATCAAGGTTTAGTCACATCACACAATAGTTTTCCAGACATCATGCCACCTTGAGCCCTGCAATGACAAATCCCAGAATAAAAACACCACAAACATAACTCAGTATGTATACAGATAAACAGCTACACAGAGCCTCCAAGACACAGAGGCACCAAACATCACAACAATCCCTTACCTTTCTTTTCTTATTTTTCTGCAGATTAAACAAACACAGACATACAACCACCTCACGCCACAGACACAATCATGTGGTGCCTCACACAAGCATCCACGCTTTCCTTTTTTTCCCAACTTAGACAAACAAAGACGGACCCAACTGGTATTTTCCAGCGTCTGGTGACTTACCATGCAGCAGTGCCCTGCTACCCACTATTATGCCCCTCAGCCAGCCTAAATGTTCCACGGCACAAAACCAAAAACATACAATTACCGCACAGTGTAAGAGTATCTGTGAGTGTGTGTGTGTGTGTGTGTTTGTCAGTGTGGGGTGTAAATGTATCTATGTTTATGCGCATGTGTCTGCAGTAGTCTAGTGTGTGCGTGTGTGTGAGAGAAAGAGAGAGAGAGAGAGTGCTCTGGAGCCACCCAGCTAAAGTCGGTATGCTTTTTACTAATTCTGTCTTCTGTGTTTGGACTGTTGGGGAAGACCACCCTGGAAAAAGCGCTCTTTAACCCCCCCACCCCCCGTCTCTCTCTTAACCACTATAATATTGAAGGTTTCCTAACCTGTGCCCTTGAGTTACAGTACTGAATCCACCAAACACTCAATTACACTTTAAGTATCTGTTAGAGGGACATCTGTGAGCTCTCAGTGCTGTATTTCTTTCGGCATGCTGAACCGCACTGAGAATGAATTGAGCTCAGCTGAACTTGAACGGGCTCTGCTGTGGCTTTGAGCAGTTCTGCTCCAGAGTCGCCAGAATGCTTCTATAAGGGACCTCGGAGAGCACAGTCCTCCACCAATGTATGAAAATCTCTATATGTATATATCTATACAATATACAATATACATACATATACATAAACAATTACAATAATGTTACGATATGGTTGTGCAAGCTGAAGCTCTAGTTTTGATGTTTTTGGCATAAATGGGTCAGTGAAAAATATTGTTTGTGTCAAATGTGTTATGGATTGTGATGTTAGAACAGTGTATCATTATGGTATCATTAAACTTTTTGGGGGAAAACAGTTAAATGTATTTCTCTTAACATTAGTTTATTGAAATATTGAATTGAATTTTGTGTCACACACACGCACACAAACACACAATCAGTTGCCCTCCACAGGTCTTCTTGGAAGAGCACCTTGCACATTGTGTTGTATGGCACGATGTAGCCTCATGGGTTGTAGAGTTTGGCGAGGTGTCTCCTAGAGGCAGTCCCACTGTAGTCCCAAAGTTGGCTCTTGAAGGTTGTCGATGGCTGTATACAACCACAATTCACTACTTGCTGACCTGAGCTCAGAAGGCAGATGCTCAATGACCTCAGGTACATTACTCACCCAGTGCCAGCTCAAAGCCTGTTGAGCTGAGCAGTTGTCACAGTCCATTGGTTGGGGCCCTGGCATCTCTTATTTGGTTCTTGACACGCTGCTGTGCAGCATGAACAACACATTGTGCTAAATGGCAATACCTGCCATTCAAAGATGCTTGGTTCCAGATTTCTTGCATGTCTTGCCAAAGTCACAGCACTGGCCGGTCAATGGGCAAATGGATCTGGTGGAACATTACATTATTGTAATGATTTGTACTACCAGTGGTAGTTGGTTGTAGTAGCAGATATAGTAGTAGTCATAGCCTGTGTTGAAGGACAGACAAGATAAAAAATGCACACTTGAAAGAAAATAAGTGTCATGACTCACGTCATGGCAGCCCCTCCCTCTTCTCTGTTGTCTGTTTTCCCATGTCTGTCTGATCCTCCTGTTTCTCTCCCCTGTCTGTGTTCTCTGTGTGTGGGCGTGGCCAACCCTCTCTTGCAGGTAGCACTAGGTGTAACTCGTTTCCGCAATCAGACCCACTCCATAAAGCCTCTGGATTTCCAGCCACTCATCGCCAGATCGTACTATCAGCAAGAGTGTTTGCTTCAGCCTGCTGTACCTGCTTGCCTGCCTGCCGCTCCTGCCAGCTTGCCTGCCTGCCTGCCTTTCCTGCTTGCTTGACTGTCGCCAGTCCCAGCCGTGAGTTCCTCGCCCTCTGAACAAATCTCCCAGTTGGACGCGGACCGCATGGTGACGCGGGTCCGCCATTACACGTGGGGACGCAAAACAAAGAGACACCTATTCACTTGCCACCTTCACCAAACCATGTGGGATTCCAGGATTCTCCAACACCCCTCCCCCCTGCACATTTATTCACCGTGTCACAAATAAATATTTAACTTTAACTGCTTATCTGAGTTCTGTGTCTTGCATTTGGGTCCGGTCCCTGTTAACCGTAACAGAACGATCTGGCCCAAGCATGGACCCAGCAGACACAGATCCAGTTCTGCAGGTCAAGAGCCTTCGCCACGCTGTGGCCACCCAGGGGGTTATGCTTGGTCAGCATGACCAGTCTCTTCGTGGGATCGTGGAATCCTTGTCGGACCTGGCTTCCGGACTCGCTCGGATGGAGAGACAGCTGCAGACTCCTCCTCCACCGGCACCGGTTCTCAACCCACCTCCAGCAGTACCAGTGGGCGCTTTTCATCCCCGTGAACCTTTTGTTCCTGCACCCAAACGCTACAAGGGTAATTCAGGTGACTGTAGGTCATTATTTCAATGCTCTCTGGTATTTGAATTGCAACCCTTGACCTAAATAAATGACAGAGCCAAAATAGCCTTTGTGTTGGGTTTATTAACTGGGAGAGCTAGGTCTTGGGGTACTGCTTTCTTGCACAGCCCACATACAGCTAATGCTACCTTTTTGATGAATTCTCAGCAGATATGTCCTCGGTGTTTGACCACCCTGTAGCGAGTAGAGACGAGCAATCAGCTACTTAGCCTTCGGCAGGGTTCCCTTAGCGTCACCAACTACTCTATTGAATTCCGTACGTTAGCAGCTGAACTGGGGCGGGATGATAGGGCTCTACAGAGTATTTTCATGAAGGGGTTAAACGAGGCCATTAAAGATGGCATAGTGGGGAGAGCTGAGACTAAAGACTTGCAGGAGCTAGTAGCATTAGCCATCAAGGTTGACAACAGGTTGAGAGAAAGACATAGGGAGAGATTGCAGGGCTCCCAAACTGGTTCCCCTGGTACTGCTGCTGCAACTGGATTTTCCTACCAGTTTCCTGAGACCAAGACCTCCAACACCAGCTCCTCCATTCCACCTCCACGGGCCGACAAACCCATACAGTTGGGCCGGAATCGACTCGCCCCCACCGAGCAGAACAGAAGATTTAAAGAAGGCCTGTGTATCTATTGTGGAGAACCTTGACATCGACTAGCAGCATGTCCCCTACGGTTAAACCCGAGGCCTCACCAGTCACAGACAGGGTTCTGGTGAGTAGCACAGTATTACCCTGTTTGCCCTGAAGATGCATAAACATAGATGCTAGTATTTTCCTTAATGGAAATACTTATAGACTTAAGGCTCTAGTCGATTCAGGCTCTGACTCCAACCTACTTAAATTCAAATTTTGTTAAACACAGTCAGATAGCCACTGAACTCATTGACCCTCCACTCAAAGTAAATGCCCTCAATGGAGATTTATTAGCTCTCATCTCCGAGCAAACCCAGCAGTTACCTCTCCTGTTGGCTGGCAACCACAGAAAAAAGATATCTTTCCATGTAATGCCTTCTTCTCATGCTCCCCTAGTGCTCGGCCTTCCGTGGCTGCAGATTCATAACCCTGTGATTGACTGGGCCACTGGCAAGATTGTTAGTTGGAGCTCTTTCTGCCATTCCTTCTGTCTCAAATCAGCTCAGCCTCCATGTTCCTTAAAAAACTGTGGTGCTCCACCAGAGCTTCCTGACGTCTCCTCTGTGCCTCCAGTTTATCACAACCTAGCTGAGGTCTTCAGCAAACACAGGGCCATGTCTTACCTCCTCACAGACCATACGACTGTGCCATCGACCTGCTGCCTGGAGCCTCCCTTCCTACCAGCCGGCTCTACAACCTCTCAGCCCCGGAACGTGAAGCCATGGAAAGGTACATCACTGAATCACTGGACTCAGGTATCATCCGACCCTCTTCCTCTCCACTAGGAGCTGGATTTTTCTTTGTGGAGAAAAAAGACAAAAGTCTGAGACCTTGTATTGACTTTCGTGGCTTGAACAATATTACAGTTAAAAACAAGTATCCTTTGCCTCTGATCAACTCTGCCTTTGAGCCTCTCCATGGTGCTACCATTTTCACTAAGCTGGACTTACTAACGCCTACCACTTGGTCCACATCAGAGAAGGGGACGAGTGGAAAACTGCTTTTAACACCCCGTTAGGTCACTTCGAGTACCTTGTAATGCCATTTGGCCTAACTAACGCCCCAGCAGTTTTTCAAGCTCTTGTTAATGATGTGCTGAGAGATTTTTTTGAACCACTCTGTTTTTGTCTACCTTGATGATATCCTGATTTTCTCCCACAACCTCGAGGAGCACATTGTGCATGTGCGGCAGGTCCTCCAGAGGTTGTTGGAGAATAAATTGTTTGTAAAGTATGAAAAGTGTGAGTTTCATGCTTCCTCAGTGACCTTCCTAGGTTACATTCTGGAGTGTGGACAGGTGCGGACCGACCCTGCCAAGATCCAGGCAGCCGAGGAGTGGCCGCAGCCTAACTCACGGAAGCAGCTCCAGAGATTCTTGGGCTTCGCTAATTTCTACAGATGGTTCGTGAGGAACTACAGCCAGGTAGTAGCCCCCCTCTCAAAACTAACCTCTCTGTCTGTCCCATTTGTTTGGTCTCCTGTGGCTGAGGAGGCGTTCTGCGAGTTGAAGAGACACTTTTCCTCAGCTCCCATACTGGTGCAGCCTGATCCATCTCGCCAATTCATCGTCGAAGTAGACGCCTCGGATCTTAGTGTGGGAGCTGTCCTGTCGCAAAGAGCTGAAGGAGACGACAAGCTTCACCCCTGTGCCTTTTTTTCCAAGAAGCTTTCACCTGCAGAGCGGAACTACGACGTCGGCAACAGAGAGTTGCTAGCAGTGAAGCTAGCCCTGGAAGAGTGGCGCCACTGGCTGGAGGGAGCAGATTCACCGTTTATGGTATGGACAGATCACAAAAACTTGGCATACATTCAGACAGCTAAACAGTTAAACTCCCACCAAGCACGTTGGGCCCTCTTTTTTGGTCGTTTTAACTGCAACCTCACCTATAGACCCAGTAGCAAAAACATTAAACCTGACGCTCTCTCCAGACAGTTTAACCCAGACACTGACAGGCCCGTAGCTCCTGATACTATCCTCCCCTTGTCATGCCGGGTGGGCTCTCTTACATGGGAGATTGAGTCCTTGGTAAGGACAGCTCTTCAGAGTAACCCAGATCCTGGTGGTGGTCCCCGGGGTCATCTGTTTGTACCTGTCCCTGTCCGTCCTCAGGTTCTGAAGTGGGGACACACTTCATGCTTCGCCTGTCACCCTGGAGTCTTCCGCACCCTGCTCCTGATTCAACACCATTTCTGGTGGCCATCCATCGCTGCTGACACACATGAGTATGTGAGGGCCTGTACTATCTGCGCTCGTGGCAAAACTACTCATCGCCCTCCAGCTGGTCTCCTGCATCCTCTCCCAGTGGCCGACCGCCCATGGTCTCACATAGCTCTGGACTTCGTGACTGGACTACCCCCATCTGAAGGTAAAGAGACCATATTAACTATTGTGGACTGTTTTTCCAAGGCTGTGCATTTCGTGGCCCTTGCCAAACTACCCTCAGCTGCAGAGACTGCTGAGCTGATGGTCAACCATGTTTTCTGGATTCATGGGATACCCTTGGACATTGGCCGTGTCCAAATTCAGGGGCTGCAGCCCAGGAAGGGCGCATTTGAAGGCCAATTACGTCACAACGCTGCGCGAAGGCTGTCCAAATTCGAAGGCTGCGCCACATGCAGCCCACAAATGCAGCCTTCCCCACCCTCGTTTAGGAGGACGCACCGCTACTATCCTTCGCGGCCTCACATATCCCAAGATCCTTTGCGCACCGCTGCTCAGTCCCGAAACAGAAGAGGAAGCAAGAGAAAATGGCGACATCAAGTGGCGCAGACATGACATTTAAATTTAAGTAATGGGTTTATACTCGGTTTTTACTCATTTGAACATCCAACGCCAGATATGTTAAACTTCAAGAGACTATAAAACCTCCAAAGTTTAACTTTCAGTTAAAATACGTGAAGCTGGTAATGCTATGGTAAACATAGTTGTTATTCACCAATGGGTTCATGTTTATTTTGTAATGTTGATAATTCAGTTCAGATTTGACACATTGTACACACACAAATAAATGTACACGTTTGATAGATTTGAACCAAAACAGACTTTAATGCATGAACACCTGGTGACGCAACCAGGAAATACTCCGAAGGCTAGACCGTCCCATTTAACAACGGTGGATGTAGCCTTCAAGGTCTCTCCGAAGGCCGCGGCCTTCGTGGACCGCTAAGGCCGCGGCCTTGAAGGCTGCAGCCCCTGAATTTGGACACAGCCATTGTCTCTGACAGAGGCCCTCAATTCACCTCTCAAGTATGGAAAGAGTTTTGCCAGGCGCTGGGAGCCACCGTCAGCCTTTTCTCTGGTCATCATCCCCAGTCCAACGGCCAGACCGAAAGGGCAAATCAGGACCTGAAAACCGTCTTGAGATGCATCTGTGCCCGCACCCCAGCTTCGTGGAGTTCCCATCTCACCTGGGTTGAATACTCCCACAACTCCCTGACTTCATTTGCCACAGGTATGACACCTTTCGAAGCTTCGCTTGGCTACTTACCACCTCTCTTCCCCTCTCAGGAGATTGAAATCGCCGTGCCATCAGTCAAGCACAACCTGCGCAGGATCTGGAAGGAATCCAGAGCGGCTCTCCTGCGCACTCGTGAACAGAATCAGAGGTTGGCTGACCGGCGGCGGATTCCTGCTCCAGTGTACAAGTCTGGTCAAAAGGTTTGGCTTAACACTAAGGACATCCCACTCAATGTCGAATCCAAAAACTGTCTCCCCGTTTTATTGGGCCATTCGAAGTAGAAAGTGTCATTAATCCTGCTGCCATTCGCCTGAAACTTCCTCAGTCCCTCAGGATACATCCTACATTCCATGTCTCCCAGCTGAAGCTGGTCTCTACCAGCAACCTATGCCCTCCTACCGTCGCCCCTCCACCCCCCCGGCTCATTGATGGTCACCCTGCCTTCTCTGTCCGGTGGATTATGGACGTCCGTTGCAGAGGTAGGGGCTACCAATATCTGGCGGATTGGGAGGGGTATGGCCCTGAAGAGCAGAGCTGGATTGCTAGGGGCCTCATCCTGGACCCCTCACTCCTCTGGGAGATTTATGAGACACCCAGACAAGCCTGGGAGACCTCCTGGAGGCGGTCATTGAGGGGGGGTACTGTCGTGACTCACGTCATAGCAGTCCCTCCCTCTCCTCGGTTGTCTGTCTGATCCTCCTGTTTCTCTCCCCTGTCTGTGTTCTCTGTGTGTGGGCGTGGCCAACCCTCTCTTGCAGGTAGCACCAGGTGTAACACGTTTCCATAATCAGGCCCACTCCATAAAGCCTCTGGATTTCCAGCCACTCATCGCCAGATCGTACTATCAGCAAGAGTGTTTGCTTCAGCCTGCCTGCCTGCCTGCCTTTCCTGCCTGCTTGACTGTCGCCAGTCCCAGCCGTGAGTTCCTCGCCCTCTGAACAAATCTCCCAGTTGGACGCAGACCGCATGATGACGCAGGTCCGCCATTACACGTGGGGACGCAAAACAAAGAGACACCTATTCACTTGCCACCTTTACCAAACCACGTGGGATTCCAGGATTCTCCAACACACCTCCCCCCTGCACATTTATTCACCGTGTCACAAATAAATATTTAACTTCAACTGCTTTTCTGAGTTCTGTCTTGCATTTGGGTTCGGTCCCTGTTAACCGTAACAATAAGTCCAATATCAACAATTTATTTATTTGAATGCCCCTGGAGAATATTTGGATCAACATAATATGACCAGTTTGATCAACAACAAAAAACTACAGCAAGTGGTGCACAAGAGGAAAAAGAGTATCCTCAGTCAAAGATAACTGATAACTTTTCTACACAGACCTGGAATATTTCTGCATACCAATATCAGTAACATTGATGCTGATTGTTTTTTTTGTTTTCTTTATAATAGATTTTATTGATTTTTATCGAAACAAAACATAAACAACATACAAGTGCTCTCTGTATTCACAAAGATATCAAAACAGGAAGGAAAATAAACCACCATCCAAACCAAAATGACTTCAGGTAGCTCACGACTGTCCTTACCCCAGAAAGTAAAAAAAGGCAACAGAAAAATGGCAAAAGAATAAGAAATGAGATGCTGATTGTTAAACAGTGTACCCCTCAGCAAAATGTCCAAATGGCTTCCAGCTTTCCACACAGACAGCTGTCAGCAGCATTTCTACAACCACATTCACCTCAAGAAGAGCCAAGTGAGACTGTGTGAAAACAGTCAGACTGGAGGACATCAGAACCAGCAAACACACACACACACTTAGAGAGACAGACAGAGAGAGAGAGATTATCAGCATGTCTCTTTTAAAATTAGATAACATAAGAGCACAAAATATTATTAGTTAACCCTCTAGGCGCCAAAGTCGCATTATTGCGACAGGCAACATTGCACATTAAAACAGCCCATATCTTTAAATCTACTGCCTTGTGCTGTTACTGCTTGCTACCAATAGATAGCCAATAGATTCAGCTTCAATCCTGACGTCATTTGGGGGTGTGTTTCTATGCAAAATATCCGAGAAAAAAAAGTTTGAAACCTGACACCCGCTGTCGGAGCGGGAGCGCCTGAGCGGGAGCGGAGAGAGTAGCGGAGAGAGTAGCGGAGCGGAGCGGTGACAGGAGCGTGTTGGATAGATAGCGAGACAGATAGCGATTTTTTCAATAAAAACAAAATGCCCAGAGGACTTTACAGTGCAGATGAGGTGCTTGCACAGATCTTTGCTGATCGCGATTCAGAAGGGGACGATTTGCCCTCTGATGACGATCGCTCGTCAGAGACGAGTGACTCTGACGATGCTGCAGCTGCAGACACTGTCACACAAGCATCACATACTGATCACGGCGAGAGTATTCTCCGTCGCGGTCGTGGGAGAAATCGGGCAAGGAGGGGACGTGGGGGCGGCAGAGGGGGTCATCAAAATAGGGCTGTAAATGATGATGATGGCTGGGAGTATTTGAGAAGTGAGGAGGTGTTCCAAAAATGGATCAGGGACTTTGATGAGCCTGTGGGGTATCGTGGAGACAAGGATCTCACAGATGCTAGTGCATGTGATTTCCTGTCTCTGTTTTTGGATGAGGATTTCTGGAACCTCATCACAAATGAAACCAATAGATATGCTCACCAGTACATTGACACACACCAACTTCAGCCAAACTCCAGATATCATGGCTGGTATGATGTCACCATCCCTGAGATGAAAGCCTTTATGTCACTTCATTTGTGCATGGGGCTTGTTGAAAAACCTGAGATTGAGGACTACTGGGCAGGATTTTGGCCATGTTACACACCTGGCTTTGGCAAAGTGATGACAAGGAACAGATTTGAGGTCATCCTTTCTTTCCTCCACTTTGCAAATAATGATGAGCAAGTTGAGAGGGGTCAGCCAGGCTATGACAAATTATTCAAAGTGCGCCCAGTACTCGATATGGTCATCCCCCGTTTTTCAGCCATGTATGGTCCACTCAAGGAACTTTCCCTGGATGAAATGACCATCGCATTCAAGGGGAGGTCAACCTTGAAACTGTACAATCCCAAAAAACCAGATAAATATGGCTACAAGGCATTTGTATTGAGTGAAGCTAGCTCAGGCTATGTTTTACAGTGGTCCATGTATACAGGACACACAGCAGATGAGGATGATCATCTCGGTGCGACCCATTTTATTGTCCGTAAGCTGATGGCTCCATACGTTGGAAAAGGGCATGAGGTGTATATGGATAGTTACTACACTTCGCCAGCCTTAGCTAACGAGTTAGCAGCTAACGGAACGGGACTGTGTGGGACAGTGAACTGCAACAGGCGAGGGATGCCACGGGGCCTGAAACCAGCTCAGTTGCCTTCGAAAAGGGGAGATGAGCCTGTGTTCATGCGGCATGGCAAATTGCTGGCTTGTGCGTGGCATGACACAAAGCGTCTCACCATGCTGACATCAGTTCACGGGAACACATGCGTTCAGAAACGCATTCGTTCAAAGGCAAATGCGACTGGTTTTCGTGACATCAAGAAACCAGAGTGCGTTGACAGTTACAACTCCTTTATGGGGGGAGTTGATACGGCTGATCAGCGTATGAAAACATACCTCTTTCCACACCGATCCAGGAAATGGTACAACCGCATTATCAACACGGTTCTTAGCATCAGTGTGGTCAATGCCCACATCATCTACAGTCGGTGTAGTCCTGGCCCACACAAACCACTGAAGGCCTTCATCCAGGACATTGTGACTGCTTTACTAGAGGGTTACTCCAAGAAGGAAGGCAAGAAGGGAGGAAGGCCTTCAGTGGAAGGGGGAGAACTGCCACAGCGGCTCACTGAACGTCACTGGCTCCGCAACGCGGATGATCGTCCGGATTGCGTAGTTTGCTCGGATCGCACCCGTCCTAAGGGGCGACGCCAGACACAGTTCAGGTGCAGTCAGTGTGGAGTAGGTCTGTGTGCCGTGCCTTGCAACGAAAGATACCACACACTGAAAAACCCCAAACAATGCCATCTTGATAGATGTGTATAAGTTCAAGTCCCCACCCCCAAAAAAATCTAAAAAAGACCAAAAAAACCAAAAACAAAAACAAAAAAAAACCTATAAAAATAGAATTTTACCTGTTGATTAGGAAATTTACTCCTATCAGATTCCTGTTCATTTACTCTGAGGAAGAGAGGATGAAAAAAATCTATGAAAAAATGAAATGAAATGAAAAAAAATCTACTGTGTAAATATGTTCAGAATTCCGTTTTACTGAATTTTACCTGGTGATTTTCAAATTAGATTAGTAAATTTACTCCAATCACACTCCTGTTCCTTTATTTTGAGGATGAGATGACAGTATAAATTTTTTTTTTTCTGTGTAAATATGTTCAAAAATCAGTTTTACTGAAAGTTATGTAATCCAATATGGCTGCCACCTGGTGACGTCACAATATGCAAATTAGATGAATACATTTACTCCCATCACAAACTTTAGGTCATTATGAATATTTTTCTCATTTACACTATGAATTTATCTCTCACCACTTCCAAGCTACAGCCTTTTGAAATCTTACAATCCAAACGGAATATTTTCCTAAATAAACTCTGGCGCCTAGAGGGTTAAGCACGTTTAAAATGTGTGTACCAAATAATATCAGGCCGTAAACAACAAATATTTGCTTTTCTTGTGGCAAACAATATAATTTGGTTTTATTTAAATTTTTTAAAATTATTTCAATTATTTTGTTTATTTTATTGTTGTATGACATTTAACAGTTTTGAAGTAAATAGTATTGCAACAGCTCTGGTGTTTTTAAATCGAGCTTGTGGAACCATGTTGATCCAAAAGTCACTCACCCCAACATCCTTTTGCTGTGCTTTAAGCAAATCAGATGTTGCCCACGGGCCGCTAATTGGGGATGGCTGCTCTACAGTTTAGCAATAAACGTTAGTGTCTAAAATGACGTCAATGCACTGAAACAATAAGATTTGAAAATGATAAATTACCCTAAGCATCGTTGTCTGCATTATATTCAGTAAAAAACAATACTGGTGCATATAGGACAACGTACGCCCATACTGATCCATCTGTGATGGGCCAATAATATAGATCAATCAAAATATAATATATATATATATTAGGTCTGTCAAAGTTAACGCGATAATAATGCATTAACGCAAAGTTTTTACGCACGATTAACGCACACATGTTATGCAGCAGTAATGTTGTGGATGGCAGCAGAAACAAACCTCCTTGAGCAGAAATGGATAAAGAAAAGGTCTTTTGAATGACAAGTTGAGCTTCAAAGCCCTGCCAGAATGGTTCTTTCCACAAGAACAAAGTTATTTGCATTTACTGTCGATGTGAACTGAGTACCGGAGTACGTCGAGTCTCAAATATCACCTGCTGGCCGAGTACACAGCTGATGCAGAAATCCTTCCTCCCCCCTCTCAGACCAAGCTGGATAGTTTGCAACAGAGATGCCTGAACAACTCTACATGAGACAAAGTTTCAACAGCGATAGCTAAATGGGTCACTACAGTTTGCAGCAGGCCGATTAACATTGTTTAGTTAACCTTTACAAGCGTAAAGTTGGACACTACATTGTGTTAGTATTACTAAAGAATGTTACATTCAGGTCAGTATGCCCATATGTTGTTGCTTGTTGGGCTTCAGTTTGCCATGTTATGCTTTCAGCATATTTTTTGAGCATGCAGTACCTTTGAGGTTATTCTGGAGAATATTCTGGACAGTATATGTTGTTGTTTTGGATTGTTGCAATTATAATGTAGTGTGTGTGTGTATGTATGTATATATATATATACATATATAGGCCTATATATAAAGCTTCATCTCTCCAGATGGAGATGTCAGGCCTCACTATGCTAAAGATGAAATGTGTTATAATATGTGTCATCAAAACCACATCTGAAGGTAAGTGTTAACACCTTTAACATCCAGTTCACTTTAATTTCCCATTGAATAAGTTTTGGGGCCTGAACAATCATCGAGATTCCTCTCTGTCTGACAGGATCACATATAATCTTTATCATCTGGCTCCGGTCTCTTCCTGTAAGGAAGCCAGGGGGAACCATCAAACAAAAATGTTGGTGGTGAATAAAGCCTGGTGTCTTATCAGGTTTGCTTGTTAAGCCACAGAATTGTGACAGCAGTCTCTACCTGCTGCCAGTGTTTGTGCTAAGCTAGGCTAAGCACTGGGCCTCTCTACTGGCCCACAGAGATGAAACTGACTATCCATCCTCTCACCTCACATTGTTTGTTCAGTTAAGGTTTTGGCTTTTTGTTGACTGTAACAAGTTGATTATCTCACCTACATCTGTGACTGGTGTGTGCTGCAGTGCAAGCAAGTGTCAGAATTAACTAAGAGAAAAAGAGTGGGTGATAAAACCTCTCCTGTGGTTTGTAGACCACACGTATCCGGCTGCAGCTATGTTAATGAAACCTGCACGTGGTCTTGCACACCGCATACATACACACAAATTCTCTGAAAAGTGTGCAGAAATGTGCACTGTAATACCTAAATGTGAACACACACACACACACACACACACACACACAAATCATACTAATGAAGTGTGAAAACAAACTGTGAAGCCAGCAGCCGTGAGTGCAATCAGCACCCGACCACAAGCTCACCACCAGTCAAAGTGAAAAACACAGGTTTTAAACGAGCTCTTCTTAATGTGAACTCATCACCAGCTACTGTCACATCACAGGTAGCAACAACTTATTATCGATAAATAAAACCTTGTCCTTGCTTTTTTCAACATGAGCTGAAACCCCAACACTGTTTGAAACATAAATTAAACAGAATGTGGTCATTTGCTAATCCTATTTGACATACAGTCAACTGAAAACAATAAAGGCTATATATTAAATGTTTTACTTAATCAATTATTATTTATTCAGTGATTTTTATCAACCACAACAGTGTTGGCTGGCAATGTTTTCATTTCACTCTATGTCATCATGGTAAAATGTGGTCCTAGAGGCACAGCAGGAACTAACACAGAAGCTGTTTTGAGTACTTTTCCAGGTGTCTGTCTGTCTGTCTGTCTGAGGACATATTTTTGTCAGCACTATAGCGTCACAATGTGTAGTTGAGTTCAAACTGAAGGCCAAATTGATTGAAGATGTGGTGGTCTGTTTATCTATGTGATTATGTTGAAAAAGTTAAATGTGTATGAACAGTAGATCCCGATGACACATTAAAGAATAATTTGCTGGTATGCTTGACAAATTTAGTACTAAATGGCACAAATTACACGTAGATATTTTTATACTGATTATACTTAAAGGGACTTGGGGCAGGATCAAGAAATAAGACTCAATAGTGACACGACGGCCATTGCGGCCGTTAGGGTAACTGCAGCCATCAGCCAAGCCGGCACGGGAGCACGGATGAACTCTTCACAGCAGTGCAGCTGATGCCTTATCCCCTACACACATGAAGCAGCCAGGAAGCTGGCTCGCTGTGTGTAGCGACATACAAGCGCGGCGGTTTACCGCTACGGTTGATGCGGTCTGAAAGGCACAGGCAAAAGGAAAGATAGCATATTGGGGGACAAAAATATCGTCTCTGATACGGGATTGCTGTGTGTAAGCGGCTAATGTTACTACACAGACACAAACAAACCATTAGCCTGTGGCTACTGCCAGCTGCTAACGTCACCTGCCGGATAACAGGTTGGGCTTTCAGTCCCATATATAAAGGGACATATTTTTAACTATTCGGTTTCAGACTAAAGGACCGTGGAAAATGCGCAGTCTGTAACTATTCAGTGTTACACAGCGGTGGACTAAGTTACATGTTGTTGCAGCTAACGCTACTTTGCATGTTAGGTCACTCCAAGTCCTCGGTGATCTCATATGATTTTCAAATCAAGCTCTAAACATGACCTGTGATGTTTTCTTACCTGGTTACTAGGAAATGAGCCATGTCAGCATCTGTTTTCAGTCCCAATTCAAGCTGCCTCCATGAGTCAAACGCGTATCCGATGTTTATTCGGGTGCCAGCCCGGCTTTGGTCGTAATTCGTTTTGACTCACGACATGCCGCTGATAAAACCTTTGTTTTCTTCCTAGTATGACTTTTTAGTGGACTTTGTGTGGTGGTGGGTCGTTTGCTGGCCATAGCAGAATCCATTACTACCCAAACACTAGTTTGGGTCCACCGCGCTTGTCTTCTTCCCGTATCCAAGTCGAAAGCCGTCGAGGACGTGCATTCAGCGTCATCTGATGTCACGTCCGCAGAGCTGCGTGGGAAATTTGGACCACGAATTGCAGTACATTATGCAGCACACAGACTGTTCAAGGCAATGGAGAGATACGTGGGTGGGCTCATTCTTTTTGGTTTTGAACGCTTCATCACCCATTGGCATTAAAAAACTTAAAATGCATGTTTATTTTTTCACAAATCCTGCCCCATGTCCCTTTAAATCAAAGTACCACAACAGCCTGTTTCCTGTGATGACAGATTCAAGTAGAACAAAAACAGACACATTTAGATTTTATGAAAACATATTCATGAATAATATTGAAAGCAAAATAGTAAGTATACATGCGTATAATAGAATATACATTAACGTCATAAAACGTCTCCTTTCTGTTTAGTCATTTTTGCTTTTGCGTGCCGGAGTACTCAATCAAAGACAGATGAGTGGACCAGGAGGCGGAGTGTCGGAGTAGACAGTTGGCCACCAAAACCATAGTAGTACAAAGGCTGTAGTAGTCGTATTAAAGGTTGTAGTAGTAGTAATAATAATACTAACAATAAACTTTATTTCAAAAGCACCTTTCAAAACCAGAGTTACAAGGTGCCTCACAGGCAGACATTAAAATACATGGGATAAACAGGCAGATAAAAGACAGGTATATTAAGATGTTAAAATAACCACAATAAAAACAAGTTTAAAAACAAGTTAAATTAAAACTGCAAGCAGTGATGAACGGGCCCTCGACCCACATACGTCAGGCTGTGGCGCGGCCGGAGGGCGTGCGCATCTGACCTAAATAGGATACATGTCACCCAAAACACAACAGTGAAATCTGCAGTGACTTCCTGTGTCCAGTGGGTGGCGCTATGGATATGAGACAGTATTGATGCATTGGTGCAGTCGTATTCAGGGCAAAACCCTGTACATGTGTGACGAATTTGGTGTAGATGTGAAATTGTATGTTGGAAAAAAGAAAATGGCCGCACGCAATCCAAGATGGCCGACTTCCTGTTGGGGCTAGAAATTCCACAAAATGTATTCCTGTCTAAATCGATGAGACCTATGAGTCCTGCAAATTTCATGAAGATTGGAGAAAGATGTTGTTCACATGACCCAGCGTTAGGGGCACTATAGATATGACACAGTATTGATGCATAGACGTATTCAGGGTGAACCCCTCTACATGTGTGAGCAATTTGGTGTAGATGGTAAATTGTATGTTGACGTTATAAGGACTTCCTGGTTATGGCGAAGCATCAAAATGGACGGCACCGGCACGCCCACCAGGTATAACAGAGGTGAAAGCTTTTGATAACTTTTCATGTTCAAGGTCTGGGGATGATACTGAGTGAATGTGAAGTCTGTGGTGTTAAATCTGCAGGATGAGTTTGTTAAAGTACGAGGCAGGAAAAGTGTGAAAACGGCGGCGAAATCTGAACTTCGAATCAAAATGGTTTGGGTGTTGATTCTTGTTTGGTGCGTCTGGTGATGATCAGTGTTGGGGGTAATGCGTTACAAAAGTAACGCGTTACCGTAATATATTACGTTTAGGCAGTAACGGAGTAATATAACACTTTACTAACTATATTTTGGTAATATTATTACAGTTACTGAGTCCGGTAACGCATTACAATCCGAGCTGTCGCACAGCAACCCAGGCGCAACAACCGTAAATAAAGAGGAGAAGAAGACGGTTTTAAATCAACAGAAGAAGAGGAAGAAGACGGTATGGTTTGGAGATGGCAAGATGGCAACAACAACAACAACTGATAATTCAACATTTTCTAAGTGGCTATACTCGCACTATTTTGAATTTGTCACAGAAATGGATAAGAACCTCACAGTAAGGTGCACTTTATGTGCTGGTGGGAGGCCGAGGGAACTGTCTACGGCTCAAAATAGTACAAGTAACCTCAAGAAACACCTGGCGAGAGTGCACAGCAACCTTAAGCTAGCGGCTAAACGACCTCTTGCTAGCAAACAGGTGGAAGATGACGGCACGAGCAAATCTAAACAACGAAAGTTGGATTTCTCCAGACCAGAGGTGAAGACGCTTGACCCAGGAGAAGTGAGAAGGCTGGTGGCTGAGTATGTCATGGAGGATGCGCTGCCTCTTTCTACAGTTGAGTCGCTGGCGTTTCAAAAGCTTGTCAGCAAAATCCCTGTTCGATCAAGTGACAAGGTAAAAACAAATCTCTAATGATATAGTCCTATTGTTAAGGTATAAACACATTTCCACATATAGTTCATTTAAGATTAGACACTACAGATGGTGTGAGAGGTGATTCAATGATTAAAATTTGTTTTAATTTGTTAATTCAGTTGTGTTTGCAGAGGGATTTTCATGGTTGTTATTGTCACATCATCTGAGAATACTTTAACAGTTAAGAACAACAATAAATAATACATCTCCATGTTTTACAATACTCATAAATGAGACTGTGGGTGGTAATGAACAAAGCCCTCACTAAGAAAAAATATGGAGAGAAATATATAAAGTTATGAGTCACTAACCACTACTTGCAGATGCAATATAGACCTCATTAGACTTTAATGTTGCCCCCCCCCCCCCTATATTTATGAGGAACTACAGTTAATTGAGGACTATTCGCCATGACAAAATATTGCGCGCCTTTATTTTGTAATGCCTTGTCCTAAATGTTTATTTTGGTGAAAGTAACTAAAAAGTAATGAGTAACTTATTACTCTACACAGAAGGTAATATTGTAAAGAAACGTATTACTTTCAAATGCAAGTAACTAGTAATATGAAATATATTACATTTTGGAAGTAACTTGCCCACCACTGGTGATGATACATATGTATACTGAATTTCGTTCATGTATGTGCATGTAGGAGGCGGGGCTTCAAGCTTAAGTGCCCTTTTCAATCCTCGTGGGGGCGCTGTGGTGCCATCTTTGCACTTAAAAGGCCCAGACCCATATCAGATATCAATGTTCGTGACTGGTGATGGATCTGCCAAATTTGGTGTTTGTAGGGGTTTGTACATACCAAATGGGAAAAGGTATTAGGGGGTGCTATTGAGCTGTTGTGCCGCACCTGAGGGCAGTTGTGGTATCGAATTAACATACTCATGGGTTAAAAGCTACATGCCAAATTTGGTGAGTCTGCGAACATCCCAAAGTCCTCTAAACAGTGTTGGAAATATTAAACTTGCCGCACACCATTCAAGATGGCTGACTTCCTGTTGCGGCAAAAATTCCAGTAAAACAAATTTGTGGCTAAAACGATGAGAGTCCTGTGAATTTCATGACAGCCAAAAATGATTTGTGCACAAATTTTTTGACGTTAGGTGGTGCTATGGAGTCCCCTGGCCACAACCACCCACAATCACGTGAAATTATCAAATTTTTCACCAGATGTGACATATGTTGCAAGTTTGGTGAGTTTTGAGGTATGTTCAGGCTGCCAAATATGCGATCGTTTGGGAGGAAAAAATCATCCTTACAGATACAATCTTTTACATGAATAGATAAAGGGTGTTGGGACCGTCCACATGGTTCTGACGTCGGATCGGCCCGCGTGTAGCTTAATGCTTGAATGCGGCCTCCTCGCACTAACAAAGCCTGGTAAACAAAGGAAAGTGCAACGACCCTAATGTCCAGTAGGTGGCGCCTGCCTGTCACAGCCCCCCCAGGTTTGAAACTCCCATCTCCCATTGTCTGCGAGCGCACCTGAACGCGTCAGTTTCGGCTGCAGCCGGAGGAGATAAATACAGCAGCAGACCCATTTCAATGCAGTCCCAGAGTTACGTGTTGCTGGAAGCATCAGCTTTCACCAATGCAACTATTACTCAGAAGGGAGCCCACAGACGTCTGGATATTTTTCCCGCCTAGGCCGCAATCTTTCATCTTGCTGGACGAGCCAAAACTGCACCGTGTTCACCAAACACGCTCCAGATCCAGAAAAGATGCTGTGCAACCAGCCTCTCTTTACCTGCCTGCAGAAGGAGGATATTTTATTTTTCCTCAGAAAACGCCCACTTTTGCCCGTTTTCTTATTGCCCGTCGACTACGTTGTCTTAACAGCCAACGCAGAACACTGCAACCGCCTTTAATCCACACCGAGGAAGCGAGCTGGATTAAGGAAGACACGACTACAAGGACGCCTCGTGGTAGCACGTCCACCTTTTGTGGAACAGTAGGCCACTTTCCCTACAAATTCATCTTGTGTGCAATCAAAGTGTACACGAGGCCAACGGTGGTGTAACCATTGCCGTTGTTCAAATCTTGCGCGTTCGTTCATTTGACTAGCGTTAGGTGAAGTATTCACGTCCACCATTTTTGGAATTCTAGACATATAATTCAGCAAAATCTATTGACCTTTTTGAATTCGTATCCATGCGTGACTTCTCCAAGTCACGTTTCGGCCATTTTTGTAGTCGAACGAACGTGAGTTCCCCATTTCCGGTTCAGCCATTTTTGTAGTCCTTTCAACGGAATACTCCGTGACGTCAACCTCCAAGAGAGCATGACCGCCATTTTGGCTCTCCGCCATCTTGTTACTTTGACTACAACCACCATCTTGGCTCCTCTGTCTTTCTCTCCGACACACACACACACACACACATCCATGCTTGTTTGTTTTTTGAGTTTGTCTTAGTTTAGTTTCATAGTTTAGCTGCTTTGGTTGAGTAATTGATTTGTGTTTATTGAAGGTATCATTGATTTAATCAAGTTGCTAACAATAATAAAGTCTATTATATTGTACATAGCAGTTTTCTGTGATTATTTTGTGCATATGTTTTGTGGCATTTGCTGGTTGTGATGGTCAGTGCTCGGATTCATTTCCTTCACTGTTCCTTTAATTGTAAATATTTCACAAATATTTACATTTAAGGTGAACCCTTCTTTTGAGACAAATTTTGGTCTGGTTATTGGTCCCTGATTTCAGGGTGGTGCCCCGTTTTAACGATTTGAAAATAAATTTTATTAATTTTTATTTTATTAATTTTAATGATTATTTTCAATAATTATTAATTTCTAATAACCACACCTGCCCTACCATCAATTTCCTGGTGGATGTCCTTCCGAGAGTTGGACGGAGTGAATATAATTACTTCTGTCTTAGAGTTGTTCAGACTAAGAACGTTTTTAGACATCTTGCATTTGATGTCATTCAGACGAGACAATATGGAAGACATTTTGTTACTACTAGGTGTCAGCAGAATCTCATGCGAGGACCTATTGTATCTGTAAGGAGTATTTATTAGGGCCCGAGCACGAATCTCGTGCGAGGACCTATTGTATCTGTAAGGATTATTTATTATTCTCCTTCTTCCTTCCACTCGACTGCATATTTGGCGGCCTGAACATACCCCAAAACTCACCAAACTCGGAACATGCATCACATGTGCGCGCCCACATCAGAATTCAAAATGATTGGGGGTGGGTGTGGCCAGGGGACTCCATAGTGCCACCTAACGTAGTTTTTCCCCGTGACACTTTTCTCGGATTGTCATGAAATTCGCAGGACTCGTGGGTCTCAAGGATTTAGCCAGGAATTATTTTTGTCGGAATTTTTGCCGCAACAGGAAGTCGGCCATATTGAATGGCGAATTTGGCCCGTAGCTCCTTACCCATGAGTACGTTAATTTGATAATACAACTGCCTCATGCGCAGCACGACAGCTCAGTAGCGCCCCCTGATGGCCCCCTTATGGCTTTTCCCATTCATTTTTTTTTCATTTCTATGCCTCGTACATTATGTAACTTCTCCTACAGATTTAACACCACAGACTTCACAGTCACTACATATCATCCTCATACCTTGATGATGACACCTTGTCAAAAGCTTTCGCCTCCAATATACCTGGTGGGCATGGCGGTGCGGTCAATTTCGATGACCCCCTTATGGCTTTTCCCATTCTGTACGGACCCAAATGTCTATGCCTCGTACTTTAACTAACTCGTCCTACAGATTTAACACCACAGACTTCACATTCACTCAGTAGCATCCTTACACCTTCAACAGCCTGCGTTGTGCCTGGTGGGCGTGGCAGTGCCGTCAATTGCGATCCTTTGCCATCACTCAGGAAGTCCTTATAACTTCAGCATACGATGGCCCATCTACACCACATTGGTCACACATGTAGAGGGGTTGTCCTTGATTAGGTCTATGCATCAATACTATGTAAGGTGAAAAGATGGCTCCATAGCGCCCCTTGGAATATTTCAAACTTGAAGCCCCGCCTCCTACATGCACAAACATGAACGAAATTCGGTACGCTTATGTATCATGACCAGACGCACAAAAAATCCCAAGGACCATACCCTCAGTCCAACGAGAAGTCTGCCATTTTGGTTCAAAGTTGAAATTTCGCCGCCATTTCCACCCATTTCTATGGCTCGTACATTATTAGTGTGAATGCTTCAAAGCATTCACACTATTGTTCTTCTGGAATTTATTAGTGTGAATGCTTCAAAGCATTCACACTATTGTTCTTCTGGAATTTATTAAAGTTATTATTATTATTAGTGTGAATGCTTCAAAGCATTCACACTATTGTTCTTCTGGAATTTATTAAAGTTATTATTATTATTAGTGTGAATGCTTCAAAGCATTCACACTATTGTTCTTCTGGAATTTATTAAAGTTATTAGTGTGAATGCTTCAAAGCATTCACACTATTGTTCTTCTGGGATTTATTATTAGTGTGAATGCTTCAAAGCATTCACACTATTGTTCTTCTGGAATTTATTAGTGTGAATGCTTCAAAGCATTCACACTATTGTTCTTCTGGGATTTATTAAAGTTATTATTAGTGTGAATGCTTCAAAGCATTCATACTATTGTTCTTCTGGAATTTATTATTAGTGTGAATGCTTCAAAGCATTCACACTATTGTTCTTCTGGAATTTATTATTCTTCTTCCGTACGTTTTTTGGCTTTCTTCTACTCCTACAAATTTTGAGCTACAGAAACCATTCAACTATCAAAATGTTCAGCTCGTTGAGGACATGATGGCGTGTATTTTTGGTTTTTCTATCTTTTATACTTTTTGAAATATTCAGCTTTTTCTGCAAAAATTTTCCCATTCATCCTTATGGGGATTTTTTCAAATTTCATTCTGCTACTACTTCAGCATACGTTCAGCTATAGAAACCGTTCAACTATCAAAATGTTCAGCTTTTTAAGCTCTTTCAACCTGGTACTTTTCAGCTTTTTAGCTTTTCAACTTTTTCAAATATTCAGCTTTTTCAAAAAAAAAATTAATATGGAAGCAAACGGGAAAATCTTCAAATCCTCTTCAAAACTCATCCACTTTCAACCTCTTCTGGTCCCTCATACTTTGAGCTAGAGACACCATTCCAACTTTAAAATATTCACAAGACCTTGAACTATTGGTCATGTATTTCACTTTTTGAAAATCTTTTACGGTTTTGAAATAATCACAGTTTTAGTTTTAAGGATTTTTAACTGGTCTTCTGGTTTTATAATGGGTGTGTATTGCGTGAGCTAGAGTGCGTGACATCATCGCTAGAGTGGAGAGCAGCTGCAAAAACTTTAGAAAAAACTGTCTTCAGCTTGATTTGGGTCCCACATCTTTTGCTTCACATAGACAATATATACATAGAAATGTAGGAAATCTTGTTGGCTTTCAGATGATGGTCTTATTTCAGATGTAGGACTTAAATTTTTGGCTGTAGAGGCCCTAGAGCGACAAGCACTCCAGCAACTCCACCATAAGCCTCAGTGTTAACTTTGAGCCTAAATTTCTGGAGTGGAGCAGACGGTACCGGTTTTGTCTCTCGTTCTCGTACCCTCATTTTTCACTCTACAGAAATAAAAAACACATCACAGGCTTCAGCAATGTCTCCTGTTACTCACTGTATACATATTTTGGCCATAATCATTAGACTTTTTTCTAGACCTGCAGGTGTTTGGGAGGTGTTTTCCCATTCATTCTTATGGGGACATTTTCAAATTTCGTTCTGCTACTGCTCCAGCTTGTGTGCAGCTACAGAAACCATTCAACTATCAAACTGTTTAGCTTTTCAACCTTTTCAGCTTTTCAACCTTTTCAAATATTCATCTTTCTGCCTTTTCAACTTTTTCAAATATTCAGCTTCATGTTCAGCTAGAGAAACTGTTCAACTATCACAATATTCAGCTTTTTCAGCCCATTAAGCCTTGTACTTTTCAGCTTTTTCTGCAAAATCTTGACCATTCATTCTTAAAGTTTTATGCATTTCCAGCAGCACGTTCAGCAGATTTCCGAAATCACTTCAGCCGTCAGCATTCACACTGTATTTTCGCAGGAAATGCAGTTTTTCTAGTTAGTGTGAATGCTTCAAAGCATTCACACTATTGTTCTTCTGGGATTTATTATTATTATTCCGGATTCTGTACGTTTTTTGGCTTTCTTCTACTCCTACAAATTTTGAGCTACAGAAACCAGTCAACTATCAAAATGTTCAGCTCGTTGAGGACATGATGGCGTGTATTTTTCTTTTTTCTAACTTTTATACTTTTGGAAATATTCAGCTTTTTCTGCAAAAATTTTCCCATTCATCCTTATGGGGATTTTTTCAAATTTCATTCTGCTACTACTTCAGCATACGTTCAGCTATAGAAACCGTTCAACTATCAAAATGTTCAGCTTTTTAAGCTCTTTCAGCCTTGTACTTTTCAGCTTTTTAGCTTTTCAACTTTTTCAAATATTCAGCTTTTTCAAAAAAAAAATTAATATGGATGCAAATGGGAAAATCTTCAAATCCTCTTCAAAACTCATCCACTTTCAACCTCTTCTGGTCCCTCATACTTTGAGCTAGAGACACCATTCCAACTTTAAAATATTCACAAGACCTTGAACTATTGGGCATGTATTTCAGTTTTTGAAAATCTTTTACGGTTTTGAAATAATCACAGTTTTAGTTTTAAGGATTTTTAACTGGTCTTCTGGTTTTATAATGGGTGTGTATTGCGTGAGCTAGAGTGCGTGACATCATCGCTAGAGTGGAGAGCAGCTGCAAAAACTTTAGAAAAAACTGTCTTCAGCTTGATTTGGGTCCCACATCTTTTACTTCACATAGACAATATATACATGGAAATGTAGGAAATCTTGTTGGCTTTCAGATGATGGTCTTATTTCAGATGTAGGACTTAAACTTTTGGCTGTAGAGGCCCTCGAGCGACAAGCACTCCAGCAACTCCCCCATAAGCCGCAGTGTTAACTTTGAGCCTAAATTTCTGGAGTGGAGCAGACGGTACCGGTTTTGTCTCTCGCTCTAGTGCCCTCATTTTTCACTCTACAGAAATAAAAAAGACATGACTGGGTTCAGCAATGTCTCCTGTTACTCACTGTATACATATTTTGGCCATAATCATTACACTTTTTTCTAGACCTGCAGGTGTTTGGGAGGTGTTTTCCCATTCATTCTTATGGGGATATTTTCAAATTTCGTTCTGCTACTGCTCCAGCATATGTGCAGCTACAGAAACCATTCAACTATCAAACTGTTCAGCTTTTTGAGCTCTTTCGGCCTATTACTTTTCAGCTTTTCAACCTTTTAAAAAATTCAGCTTCCTGCCTTTTCAACTTTTTCAAATATTCAGCTTCATGTTCAGCTAGAGAAACTGTTCAACTATCACAATATTCAGCTTTTTCAGCCCATTAAGCCTTGTACTTTTCAGTTTTTTCTGCAAAATCTTGGCCATTCATTCTTATAGTTTTATGCATTTCCGGCAGTACATTCAGCAGATTTCCGAAATCACTTCAGCCGTCAGCATTCACACTGTATTTTCGCAGGAAATGCAATTTTTCTAGTTATTATTCCTGCTTCCGTACGTTTTTCAGCTCTTTTCTACTTCTACAAATTTTGAGCTACAGAAACCATTCAACTATCAAAATGTTCAGCTCGTTGAGGACATGATGGCGTGTATTTTTGGTTTTTCTATCTTTTATACTTTTTGAAATATTCAGCTTTTTCTGCAAAATTTTTCCCATTCATCCTTATGGGGATTTTTTCAAATTTCATTCTGCTACTACTTCAGCATACGTTCAGCTATAGAAACCGTTCAACTATCAAAATGTTCAGCTTTTTAAGCTCTTTCAGCCCTGTACTTTTCAGCTTTTTAGCTTTTCAACTTTTTCAAATATTCAGCTTTTTCAAAAAAAAAATTAATATGGAAGCAAATGGGAAAATCTTCAAATCCTCTTCAAAACTCATCCACTTTCAACCTCTTCTGGTCCCTCATACTTTGAGCTAGAGACACCATTCCAACTTTAAAATATTCACAAGACCTTGAACTATTGGTCATGTATTTCACTTTTTGAAAATCTTTTACGGTTTTGAAATAATCACAGTTTTAGTTTGAAGGATTTTTAACTGGTCTTCTGGTTTTATAATGGGTGTGTATTGCGTGAGCTAGAGTGCGTGACATCATCGCTAGAGTGGAGAGCAGCTGCAAAAACTTTAGAAAAAACTGTCTTCAGCTTGATTTGGGTCCCACATCTTTTACTTCACATAGACAATATATACATAGAAATGTAGGAAATCTTGTTGGCTTTCAGATGATGGTCTTATTTCAGATGTAGGACTTAAAGTTTTGGCTGTAGAGGCCCTCGAGCAACAAGTGGAGCAGACGGTACCGGTTTTGTCTCTTGCTCTCGTGCCCTCATTTTTCACTCTACAGAAATAAAAAAGACATGACTGGGTTCAGCAATGTCTCCTGTTACTCACTGTATACATATTTTGGCCATAATCATTACACTTTTTTCTAGACCTGCAGGTGTTTGGGAGGTGTTTTCCCATTCATTCTTATGGGGACATTTTCAAATTTCGTTCTGCTACTGCTCCAGCTTATGTGCAGCTACAGAAACCATTCAACTATCAAACTGTTTAGCTTTTCAACCTTTTCAGCTTTTCAACCTTTTCAAATATTCATCTTTCTGCCTTTTCAACTTTTTCAAATATTCAGCTTCATGTTCAGCTAGAGAAACTGTTCAACTATCACAATATTCAGCTTTTTCAGTCCATTAAGCCTTGTGCTTTTCAGCTTTTTCTGCAAAATCTTGACCATTCATTCTTATAGTTTTATGCATTTCCAGCAGCACGTTCAGCAGATTTCCGAAATCACTTCAGCTGTCAGCATTCACACTGTATTTTCGCAGGAAATGCAATTTTTCTAGTTTAACTTGGCCTACAGATTTAACACCACAGACTTCACACTCACTAAGTCTCATCTTCATACCTCGATGAGGAAAAGTTGTCAAAAGCTTTCGCCTCCGATATGCCTGGTAGGCGTGGCAGTGTGTTCAATTTCGAGACCCCCCTTATGGCTTTTCCCATTTTGTAGGTACCCATTTCTATGCCTCGTATTTTATTTAACTTGTCCCACAGATTTAATGCCACAGACTTCACAGTCACTAAGTATCATCTTCAGAACTTGATGATGACACCTTGTCAAAAGCTTTCGCCTACGTTATACCTGCTGGGTGTGGCAGTGCGTTCAATTTCGAGACCCCCCTTATGGCTTTTCCTATTCTGTACAAACCCATTTTCTACGCCTCGTACTTTAACTAACTCGTCCTACAGATTTAACACCACAGACTTCACATTCACTCAGTAGCATCCTCAGACCTTCAACAGCCTGCGTTGTAAATGGTGGGCGTGGCGGTGTGGTCAATTTCGATCTTTTGCCATCACGCAGGAAGTCTTTATGACTTCAACATACAATTTCCCATGTACACCAAATTGCTCACACATGTAGAGGGGGTCGCCCTGAATAGCTCTATGCATTAATACTGCGATAAGTGAAAATATGGCTCCATAGCACTCCCTGGAATATTTCAAACTTGAAGCCCCGCCTCCTACAAGCACACACATCAAGGAAATCCGGTACGCTTATGTATCATGACCAAACACACAAAAAACCCTCTTGGACCCATACCCTCAGTCTAACGGGAAGTTTGCCATTTTGGTTCAAAGTTGAGATTTCGCTGCCATTTTCACCCATTTCTATGGCTCGTAATTATTTAACTTGGCCTACAGATTTAACGCCACAGACTTCACACTCACTAAGTATCATCCTCATGCCTTGATGATGAAAAGTTGTAAAATGCTTCCGCCTACGTTATTCCTGGTGGGCATAGCAGTGTGGTCAATTTCGATGCTTCGCCATTGTACGAGCCATGTCAATGTATGGTGTGTGTTGGACACAAACTGTCCACTAGGTGGCTATGTTGTGTTTTGGGTCACATGCACCTATTTAGGTAGGAACCTTTCCATGGCAGCACACACTGGACACAGGAAGTCAGCCTCATATCAATCAATCAGACGTCATTTATATTGTACATTTCATACAAATACAATGTAGCACAAAGAGCTTCACACAATAAAAGCAAGCAAAACAAAATAGAAGTGAAACCAAAAGACACACACACACTTTCTCTAACACATAACACATACATACATTTCTGACAGAAGCTTACTGAGGTGCTATCTTTCGCTCAGCTATGTGCTGTGACGACAAACATCATCCAATTTCCATGACATTCACAGGTTGTTTTCTCCAAATCATACACTACAACATGACATATAATTGATGGGTGAGCTCCAGGGCCACATAGTGGACACAGGCAAACTTGCCCTCTGTGTCTGCCCTCCGACGGCGCCACGGCCCGACGTACGTGGGGGGGCGAGGGCCCGTTCATCACTGGTTGCAGCTTTAATTATTATTCTTTTTCTTCCTTCCTCGAGATTGCATATTTGGCGGCCTGAACATACCCCAAAACTCACCAAACTCGGAACATACGTTCCATTTGCGCGCCGCTATCTGAATTCAAAATAATTGGGGGTAGGTGTGGCCAGGGGACTCCATAGCGCCACCTAACCTCGTTTTGTCCCTGCAACATTTTTCTCGGATCGTCAAAAAAATTAGCAGGACTCATAGGTCTCATCAATTTAGCCATTAGTTATTTTTGTCGGAATTTTTACTGCAACAGGAAGTCAGCCATCTTGAATGGCGTGCGGCGATTTTCATTTTTCCGATACTGTTTTCGGGACTTTAGATTGGTCGCAGACTTACCAGATTTGGCACATTGCTTTTAACCCATGAGTACGTTAATTCGATACCATCACTGGCCTCAGGCGTGGCACGACAGCTCAGTAGCGCCCCCTAACGGCTTTTCCCATTTTGTACATATAGACAAACACCTACGCACACCAAATTTTGCACACGCATCACGAGTCACCCACATTGATAATTGATATGGGTCTGGGCCTTTTAAGTTAAAAAAAGGCTCCATAGCGCCCCCTGGAATATTTCAAACTTTAAGTCCCATCTCCTACATGAACATACATTAACGAAATTCGGTACGCTTATGTATCATGACCAGATGCACAAAAAACCCTCTTGGACCCATACCCTCAGTCTAACGGGAAGTCTGCCATTTTGGTTCAAATTTGAGATTTCGCTCACATTTTCACAGACTTCCCAGTCACAAAGTCTCATCCTCATACCTTGATGATGAAAAGTTGTCAAAAGCGTTCACCTCCGTTACACCTGATGGGCATATTGGGGGGTGGTCAATTTCGATCCCTGGCCATAAGCAGGAATTCTATACAACTTCAACATACAAGTTCCCATCTACATCAAATTGCTCACAGATGTAGAGGGATTAACCCTCAATCCTTCTATGCATCAATACTGCATTATATCCATATCGCCACCCACTGGACACAAGAAGTCACTGAAGATGTCACTGTTATGTTTTGTGTGACACGTATCTTATTTAGGTAGGACATTTCCACAGGCAACGGGCAAGCACACATCTGGGCACGTGGCCTCCGACGGCACCACAGCCCGACGTACGTGGGGCAAGGGCCCGTTCATCGCTGCTTGCAGCTTTAATTTATGTTGTATTTGCTGATTATCTGACCCAGTGGGAGTAAGTAGATAAAAAATAGCAAGGGACCTAAAATGGAACCCTGAGGAACCCCGGAGGTGAGGGGGGCACTTAAAGCATACGTGATATTCTAACCCTTATGCCTGATGAGGTCGGGCTTTGCAGCCAGTTAGTAACACAGACAAACATCATGTATCCTTTGAGCAGATACCAAAATTTTGAAAAATACAGTTATAAAATTGAAACAGAGTTCTTAATTTGTGTTTCTTCAGATTGCATTGCATTAGACCCCATACATTATCGTACAACTGATTTTGATACTGTACTGTATGGATGGTAGCTACAGGACATGCTTTGAATTCATCAGATTTAACAATACAGTGTTAGGGACAGATCAGATGGCCAGCGTCTTGAGACTTGACTTGGACTCGTGACGAAAGACCTGAGATGCACTAAAGGAGCAGGCAAGGGAGAAAGGGTGACAATCAGCAGCTGCCAGCTAGAGCCTGTTGGGTACAAGTCAAAAATTAGTAAAAGCAATAATTAATTAAAGCTGCAAGCAGCGATGAACGGGCCCTCACCCCATGTACGTCGGCCTGTGGTGCGGTCAGAGGCCGCGCGCCCAGATGTGTGCTCGCCCGTTGCCTGTGGAAATTTCCTACCTAAATGGGATACGGGTCACACAAAACACAACAGTGGCATCTTCAGTGACTTCCTGTGTCCAGTGGGTGCCGCTATAGATATGACACAGTATTGATGCAGAGACGTATTCAGTGTGAGTCCCTCTACATGTGTGAGCAATTTGATGCAGATGGGCAATTGTATGTTGAAGTTATAAGGATGAAACTGGCCGCACCGCCACGCCCACCAGGTACAACACAGGCTGTTGAAGTTATGAGGATGCTACTGAGTGAATGTGAAGTCTGTGGTGTTAAATCTGTAGGATGAGTTAGTTAAAGTACGAGGCTTAGAAATTGGGTTCGTACAGAATGGGAAAAGCCATAAGGGGGTCATCGAAATAAATTGCACCGCCATGCCCACCAGGAACAACGTAGGCGAAAGCTTTTGACAAGGTGTCATCATCAAGGTATGAGGATGAGACTTAGTGAGTGTTAAGTCTGTGGCATTAAATCTGTAGGCCAAGTTAAATAATGTACGAGGCTTAGAAATGGGTTCCTACAGAATGGGAACAGCCATAAGGGGTCACCGCACTGCCATGCCCACCAGGTATATCGGAGGCGAAAGCTTTTGACAAGGTGTCATCATCAAGGTCTCAGGATGATATTTAGTGAGTGTGAAGTCTGTGGCGTTAAATCTGTCAGACGAGTTAGTTAACGTATGAGGCGTAGAAATGAAAAAATATGAATGGGAAAAGCCATAAGGGGGCGTTAGGGGGCGCTACTGAGCTGTCGTGCCACGCATGGTGGCAGCTGTGGTATCGAATTAACGTACTCATTTTTTTGAGAACTTTATTTATAAAGTTTTTAAGTTTAAACCACATATAGAACAACAGAGACAATATACAATAAAACAAAAAGAAAAGGACAAAACAGAACAAAACAAACTGCCAGATCACAAAGATATAAACACGTACAAGTTAAAGTTATGCATGTCAGCACACACACTGAATCAAAAAAGATTATTGAGTCCAGGAGAGAGTCCAGAAAGTCCAAAGAGCCAGGTCCAAATGAAGACAAGGAGACTGGATGCTTGGCTGTGCAAAGCACAATGTAGACAGTTCAAAACAGAATGAGACAGAATAACAGTGTCCAGTGTAACTAGTCCGGAGAACGATGTCTGTCATTTTGAATATACTCAATAAAGAGTCCCCAGACATCAAGGAATTTGTGATGAGTGTCTGACAGAGTATACCGAATTTCTTCCAGGTAGATACAAGAGACCATGTCGTTCAACCATTTCTTAAAACAGGGAGGAGAAACTGATTTCCAATCTCTAAGAATAACTCGTTTTGCTACAACCAAACCAAACATAAGGGCTTGTTGAAAAGATGAGGGAAGAGTGAGAGAGAAGTTGGAACAGCCCAATAATATCAGATGACAGTCAGGGATCAACTGTTTACTGTATATAACACTATACAAATGAAAAATGTCTTCCCAAAAGTTCTGAAGCTTAGGGCAGGACCAGAAAAGATGACCTAAAGTCCCGTCATGTGATTTACATTTATCACAGGTAGCAGAAACAGAAGGAAAGATCCGGTTCAGTTTGGTCTTGGAGAAATGCAAACGATGAATGACTTTAAATTGAATAAGTTGAAGTCTGGCATTGATAGAGCAAGATTTGATCCTCTTAAGACCCTGGGCCCACAGCTCATCTGAGATCTCAACCCCAGTGTCCGATACCCAGGCTGCTTTAATATGGAGAGAAGGGGCTGCCAAACTAAAAAGATTAACAAACTGAGAGATCAAATGTTTGGAGGTGGGAGGTTTGGTCATAAGCTCATAGAAGCTATGCTGCTCAGGTAACGTTTCAAAGTGAGGGATCGATTGCCTAACAAAATTTCTGACTTGCAAATATCGGAAAAAATGGGTGGAGGGGAGACCAAATTTTTCCTGCAACTGAGCAAAAGATGCAAAGTGGTTATTAATGTAAAGGTCTTTGACGGTGATCAGGCCTTTGTCAGACCACTGTACAAAAGCAGCATCCATCATGCCTGGTTTAAAGCAAGGATTCTGACAAATAGGAGCGTGGGTAGACAGTCCGGGGAGATTCAGAACACTCCTAATCTGTTTCAAAATTCTAAAAGTATTATGCATAACAAAATCATCCTTAAAGCATCTAAAAGGTAGGTTTAATTTTGAGAATAGAATGGCTGCTAATGAGGCACCTGCATGCACAGAAGCTGACCAAGTCTCAATTTCAGGCCAGCTGGGGGAGAGGGAAACTCTCTGCTCGGCCGCAGCAGTGGGGTGACTCCAAAAGACCAATGCTCTGGCGTTGCAGGCCCAATAGTAATGACGGAAGACAGGGAGGCCAAGACCTCCCTCAGCTGTGGGTTTGTGTAAATGTGCCTTTGAGATACGAGGAGGTTTATAAGCCCAGATAAAGGGAATAATGATAGAGTCTATCAGCTTGAAGAAAGAGGCTGTGAGATATATGGGTATGTTTTGGAAGAGGTACATAAATTTGGGAAGAACTACCATCTTGACAATATTGACACGGCCAATTAACGAGAGAGGAAGAAGTTTCCATTTATCTATCATAATTTTGAGTTTACCAATCAGGTCAGAGTAATTCAACTTAAAAAGAAGTTTTGGGTTCCTGGAGATGTTGATCCCAAGATACACAAACGACTCAGTGGAAACTTTAAATGGTAAGTTATTGAGAAAAACAGAGTCGAGCCCATCAGACAGAGGCATGAACAGACTTTTTTCCCAGTTAATGGTAAAACCAGAAAGCTGTCCAAAGTTCTTTATAAGATTTAAAAGTGGTGTAAGGGACATCCTAACATCGGTCAAAGTCAAGATCACATCATCTGCGTACAGACCAATAGGACTATCAGATGCACCATGCCCAATGCCAGTAATCTGAGGGCAAGATCTGATGGAGATAGCGAGGGGCTCTAAAGCGAGTGCAAAGAGCAAGGGAGAGAGGCTGCATCCTTGTCTAGTTCCGCGATGCAATAAGAAAGGAGGAGATCTGTCATGGTTGGTCAAGACCGAGGACTTGGGACAAGCATAAAGCATTTTTAAAAGAGTCATGAATTTATCGCCAAAACCAAAGTTTTTGAGTGTTGCAAACATATATTTCCATTCAATTTGGTCAAATGCTTGCTTAGCATCTAATGAAATAACAGCAGAGTGTGATAAATTTGTGGAATACATAATATTTAGCAAGCGGCGAGTATTGGAGAAGGAGAACCTATCTGGGATAAAGCCTGACTGGTCAGGGTGGATTAACGAGCCCACATGTTCTTTTAATCGGTTAATCAGAACTTTTGCAACAATCTTTTGGTCGCTGTTTAGGAGACTTAAAGGGCGATAAGACGCGACGTTAGTGCTATCTCTGTCTTTTTTGAGGAGAAGGCAAATATTAGCATCATACACACTGCTGGGAAAAATTCCATCTTTCACAGAACAATTTATCATCCGAAGAAGAAGAGGAGCAATTTTATCTATATGTTTTTTATAGAATTCTATTCCAAAGCCATCAGGGCCACAAGCTTTACCATTGGGAAAGGAACGAATTGCTGTTTTTATTTCCTCCAGTGTGAGGTCAGAATCCAATTCTAGCTTAGCGGCTTCATTAAGAGTTGGAATGTTCAAAGAATTGAAAAAATCATCCAGGTCTGAGTCACTCGGCTTAGCTTTGGAGGTATACAACTGCCTGAAAAAATCTAAGAATCTGTCGTTAATCAATTTTGGATCAGTTATCAATTGTCCAGTGGCAGAGGAAACTTTGTGAATTGCTCTGTCAGCCTGTATGCCTTTTAGCTGCCTAGCAAGTAATTTGTCAGGCTTATCGCCTAGCTCAAAATGTTTCTGCTTAAGTTTGCGGATATAATTTCCAACCTGTTCTCCCAACATCTGATAGAATTAACGTACTCATGGTTAAGAAGCTACAGGCCAAATTTGGTGAGTCTGCGAACATCCTAAAGTCCCGAAAACAGCGTCGGAAAAATTAAAATCGCCGCACGCCATTCAAGATGGCCGACTTCCTGTTGGCCGACTTCCTGTTGTGCATGGCTCTTACAATGGCCAAGCATTGAAAGATCGGACCGTCACGCCCATCAGGACTAACGTAGGCAAAAGCTTTTGACAACATTTCATCATGAAGGTATGAGGATGAGACTTAGTGACTGGGAAGTCTGTGGTGTTAAATCTGTAGGACTGTAGACAGAGCAGACTTCCCGTTGGACTGAGTGTATGGGTCCAAGAGGGTTTTTGTGCGTCTGGTCATGATACTTATGCGTACTGAATTTCGTTAGTGTATGTGCATGTAGGAGGCAGGGCTTCAAGTTTGACAAAATGGCCGCTGTGAACCAAAATGGCCGACTTACTGTTGGAGTGAGGGTTTCGGTGCCTGGGGTATTTTGTGCGTCTGGTCATGATACATATGTATACCGAATTTCGTTCATGTATGTGCATGTAGGTGGCGAGGCTTCAAGTTTGAAATATTCCAGGGGGCGCTATGGAGCCATCTTTTCACTTAACACAGTATTGATGCATAGACCTATTCAGGGACTACCCCTCTACATGTGTGACCAATGTGGTGTAGATGGGCCATTGTATGCTGAAGTTATAAGGACTTCCTGCGTGATGGTGATGGATGGAAATTGACCGCACCGCTACGCCCACCAGGTACAACACAGGCTGTTGAAGGTATGAGGATGCTGCTGAGTGAATGTGAAGTCTGTGGTGTTAAATCTGTTAGTTAACGTATGAGGCTTAGAAATGGATTCCTACAGAATGGGAAAAGCCATAAGGGGATCATCGAAATTGACCGCACTGTCACGCCCACCAGGAATAACATAGGCGAAAGCTTTTTACAACTTTTCATCATCAAGGCATGAGGATGATACTTAGTGACTGTGAAGTCTGTGGTGTTAAATCTGTAGGACGAGTTAGTTAACGTACGAGGCATAGAAATGGATTCCTACAGAATGGGAAAAGCCATAAGGGGTCACTGCACCACCACGCCCACCAGGAATAACGTAGGCGAAAGCTTTTTACAACTTTTCATCATCAAGGTCTGAAGATGACATTTAGTGAGTGTGAAGTCTGTCGCGTTAAATCTATAGGACTAGTTAAATAAAGTACGAGGCATAGAAATGAAAAAAAATGAATGGGAAAACCCATAAGGCGGGTGTTAGGGGGCGCTACTGAGCTGTCGTTTTGCGCATGAGGGCAGTTGTGGTATCGAATTAACGTACTCATGGGTAAGGAGCTACGGGTCAAATTTGGTGAGTCTGCGAAACATCCTAAAGTCCCAAAAAATGCGTAGGAAAAATGAAAATCGCCGCATGCCATTCAAGCTGGCCGACTTCCTGTTGCGGTTAAAATTCTGACAAAAATTATTCCAGCCTAAATCCTTGAGACCCATGACTGTAAATTTCATGACGATCCGAGAAAGTTTTCGCGGTGACATGTCGACGTTAGGTGGCGCTATGGAGTCCCCTGGCCACACCCACCCCCAATCATTGTGAATTCTAATAGCAGCACACCAATGTGACGTATGTTCCGAGTTTGGTGAGTTTTGGGGTATGTTCAGGCCGCCAAATATGCTGTCGAATGGAAGGAAAAAGAAAAAGAAAAAGAAAAAAAATTAAAGCTGCAAGCAGCGATGAACGGGCCCTCGCCCCACGTATGTCGGCCTGTGGCGCTGTCGGCGGCTGCACGCCCAGATGTGTGCTCGCCTGTTGTCTGTGGACAGGTTCCTACCTAAATGGGATCCGTGTCACACAAAACACAACAGTGACATATTCAGTGTGGGGCAATTGTATGTTGAAGTTATAAGGACTTCCTGCTTGGTGGTGAAGGATCGAAATTGACCGCACCGCCACGCCCACCAGGTACAACGCAGGCTGTTGAAGATATGAGGATGCTACTGAGTGAATGTGAACTCTGTAGTGTTAAATCTGTAGGAAAAGATAGTTAAACTACAAGCCATAGAACTTGGGTCCGTATAGAATGGGAAAAGCCATAAGGGGGTCATCGAAATTGACCGCACTGCCACACCCACCAGGAATAACGTAGGCAAAAGCTTTTCACAACTTTTCATCATCAAGGCATGAGGACGATACTTAGTGACAGGGAAGTCTGTGACGTAAAATCTGTAGGCCAAGTTAAACAATGTACGAGGCATAAAAATGGGTTCCTACAGAATGGGAACAGCCATAAGGGGTCACCGCATTGTCACAGCCACCAGGTGTATCGGAGGCGAAAGCTTTTTACAACTTTTCATCATCAAGGTCTGACGATGATATTTAGTGAGTGTGAAGTCTGTGGCGTTAAATCTGTAGGACAAATTAAATAAAGTACGAGGCATAGACATGAAAAAAAATGAATGGGAAAACCCATAAGGGGGCCGTTAGGGGGCGCTACTGTCGTGCTGCGCATGAGAGCAGTTGTGGTATCGAATTAACGTACTCATGGGTAAGAAGCTACGGGCCAAATTTGGGGAGTCCTAAAGTCCCGAAAACAGTGTTGGAAAAATGAAAATCACTGCACGCCATTCAAGATGGCTGACTTCCTGTTGCTGTAAAAATTCCGACAAAAATAATTCCTGGCCACATCCTTGAGACCCATGAGTCATGTAAATTTCAAGACGATCAGAGAATGTTTTCGCGGGGACAAGACAGCGTTAGGTGGCGCTATGGAGTCCCCTGACCACACCCACCCCCAATCATGTCAAATTATCAAAATTTTTACCACATGTGACGTATGTTCCAAGTTTGGTGAGTTTTGGGGTATGTTCAGGCCGCCAAATATGCGCTCATTGTCGAGGGTGAAGAATAATAATAAATAATCCTTACAGATACAATAGGTCCTTGCATGAGATTCGTGCTCGGGCCCTAATAATAATAATTAAAGCTGCAAGCAGCAATGAACGGGCCCTCGCAGTCCACGCGCGTCAGGGCGTGCTGCTGTCGGTATTAAAAAATTTAGCAATAAAAGCGCCACCTATTCGCCGATTTGCACCAAATTTTGCACAAAACAAAACACAACACAAGTTTTGTGGTAATGGGACCGTATTTCAGCAAGATATGCAAGACTGTCTGTTTGGAACAGAATGTACAGGAAGTTGTTATTTAACAACTTGAGTATTCTTTGGAATATCAAAATTCTTTTTACAACTTTTTGTTGGGAGGGTCCACAGACGCTGTGTACAAAGTTTGGTGAAAATAGGTGAAATTGCCTGGGAGGAGTTAGCAATAGTATGTTTGCGACATTTTGCGAATTTGTGAAAAAAGTAGGTAAACGGAAATGGGCGTGTCCTATATCACAAGATTCAACACGGTTTAAGGTTTCATCCACGTTCAGGCAGTGAAAAATGCGATCATTTCGGACAAAGAAAAAAAAAAAAATCATTCGAAAAACAATAGGGACCTCGCAGCTTTCCTGCTCGGGCCCTAATAAATAATCCTTACAGATACAATAGGTCCTCGCACGAGATTCGTGCTCGGACCCTCATAAAATTAGAAAATAGCTCAGTAGTTCCCTATTACTGATAAAACCATGTCCAGTAGCCATAGTAAAATTTTTCATCTATAGGTGAAGGCTGAAAAGATGACTGAAATGGTCAGAGCTGCAAGACAGAGAGGGAATAGGGACCAGAAAAAATAAATTTATTTCCCAGGCTTTCAATAGTATTTGCTACGTATTAGACTTTCTGTGCCAGGTATCGTTTGTGCCAGTGTGCACTATCACAATGTTGGGACCACAGATGATGTCATTAATTTTGGATTTCAAAATGGACCCTGAACTGAACTCAGTTTACCAGAATTCCCCAGTCTTCAAACCTAGGTGCAAAGTCAGCTTTATACTATTGGTCAGGGTGACAGAGCCCTCACTGACCAGATAGTCAAAACTCCAGCCTCTTTCTTTGTTCTCGCTCTTCTCCACCTCTCTCCCCACGGGGCTGCCTGCTCTCTAGTTCTCTTCTCCTGGATTCTTCTGGGCCTAACAGCTGCTGAGAGTTGCCAGCTGCATTTCCAGCAGGCCACAAGAACTTCTCCTCACTGCAGCGACGCAAGGTCCTGCTAGTATTCCAGCTTAGTTAGTGCCAGCAGCTGCAACTCAAAAATTACCAGCTAAATACACAATACAAGGAACACGGAGCAAGCTAGCACCGAGCTGTTTCCTGCAGAGGAAAGGAACGACCAGTTTCCTCCATCTGCTGTCTTTTATCAGACCTTGCACAGCAAGAACAGCACTGTTCAACATTGTAATTACAACCTTCTCCGACTTGACTCATCCGCCAAGGAACCACCAGTACCTTTTCTTCAAAGAATGGTAATGTTGAACTGGGCCTAGATAGCACACAGCATAGCATAGCATAGCATGGCTAAGCACAGGACTTTTTAACTCTGGTTGATGTAATGCACGTGTTCAATCTATGTGTTTGTTCACTGTTTGGGTGTTATTGTGATCTTAGGACAGGTTATTGGTAGTTTGCTTTGCTACACAGCTAATTTGACGTTAGTTGAATTATGCTTCACACAGACTCAGGGTCTTTGCATGCAGCTAACATCTTCTCCAACTTGGCATCATGTCACACTCACACACTCCTTCAGCCTGCACCATAACACCCACATGTGATATCAGTGAGCTAATGGTGTGTTCTTTGTTGTCTCCTATCAATGAAACAAGTGGTGATCCACCATCTTGGACCTGAGTCCAACCCTTCGATCAGCCATCTTGTAGTCCCTTTTGTTCAGCCATTTTGTTTGTAGTCTTCCTTTGTCAATGCCGTGCGGTACTTTGAACCCTAGCCACCATTTTGCTTTTGTTCTGTATTAATATTGTACAAAAATAAATGTTGCCAACCTCTACTCTGTCAAGGAGTCCAAAATCCTTCGAACATTACTAGCTGTTATGGTAATTTTGGTTGTAGTTATTAAGTGAATTATTAATCAGAGCTACAAACTGACAGTTTAGTATCTTTTTATGAGACTGATTTGGTGAATTGGCTATATTTTCCCTTCTTCAAAGGTGGTGAAAATTGGATCTTATTATTTATCATAATTAATACTTATCCCTGATAATCATTAATTATTATTGATAGCCTGAGTGTTTGTTTTCCAATCAGCTTCATGGTGAGATTGTGTTGAATGCTGAGCTGAAGTCAACAAACAGCATCCTGATGTAGCTGTTCTTATTCTCCAGGTGTGTGAAGACTGAGTGGAGGGCAGTTGATATGGCATCCTCTGTGGATCTGTTGGTTCTGAAAGTATACTGGTGAGGGTCCAGGCTGGCAGGGATGTTGTCTTTGATGTGCTGGAGAACCAGTTTCTCAAAGCACTTCATCAGGATGGGGGTGAGAGCCACAGGGGGTTGCATTAAAGGAATAGTTCACTCTAAAACGAAATTCAGTCATTATCGACTCACCCTCATACTGATGAGAAGTCTGGTGTAGTTTTATTCCTCAAAGTGCAGCTGGAGACCTGGGGGGGTACCCTCCTGCAGCAATAATTTATATAACAGGCGTAAATGGTGCCCGAGACGAAAAGGTCCATAAAACTACACAAAAACTTTGTAATATTCCTCCATACTGCTCGTCCGCTGCAATCCAAGTGTCCTGAAGTGGCAACATCCAGAGTTTACTCGAAACAACGTCATTTAATAATTTTTTACAGCCTAAACAGTCACTATACTATATTTGCCTGGAGGCACGCTCCCGCATGCACACGAGTCTCCCTTGCACCCGCTTGCATTACGGAAGCCACGCCGGACAAGATCAACAGAACTCGCAATAGATACACACCGGAATTTACATCCAGCTGTGAGCGACCGAGCAACACACAAACACAAGAGGGATCTGCCTGCACTAGTGATTTGAAACTCACAGCTGGATGTAAATACCGGTGTGTATCTATCGCGAGTTCTGTTGATCTGTCCGGGTGCGAGGGAGACTCGCGTGCACGCGGGATCGTGCCTCCAGGCAAATATAGTAAAATGACTGTTTAGGCTATTAAAATGTACTAAATGACGTCGTTTCGAGTAAACTCTGGATGTTGCCACTTCAGGACACTTGGATTGCAGCAGACAAGCAGTATGGAGGAATATTACAAAGTTTTTGTGTAGTTTTATGGACCTTTTCGGCTCGGGCACATTGACGCCAGTTATATGGATTTTTGCTGCAGGAGGGTACCCACGCGGGTCTCCAGCTGCACTCTGAGGAATAAGAAACTACACCGGACTTCTCATCAGCATGAGGGTGAGTCGATAATGACTGAATTTCGTTCTAGAGTGAACTATTCCTTTAAGACTAGACACAACAGACTTTATAGGTACAGGAACGATGATGGCTGTCTTGAGGCAAGAGGGAACAGTCTCCTGTGAGAGTGAGATGTTAAAAATGTCAGTAAGAACATCAGCTAGCTGATTAGCACATGTTTTTAGTACACGGCCAGGTATATCATCTGGACCAGCAGCATTATTTGTATTCACTCTCAGCAGGATTTTTCTCACATCCGCTGTGGTTACTGACAGTGGCTGGTCCTCTGGAGGTGGAGTAGACTTTACAGCTGAGTCTTCGTTGAGGAGAGCAAAGCCAGCGTAAAATTTGTTCATTTCCTCACACATGATGGAGGTGCTCCTGCTTTTGTAGCCTGCGGCAGGAACAGCCATGTCTCATCTTCTCAGAGCCAAAGAAGCCATCTTCTCTGGAGGAATCTTGTGTAGTCACATCAGATTCTGCTCTGATCCAGAACCGTTTACCAACAGGAGGGGGGCTCAGCGATTCACTTTTTAACTTTTGGGATTAGAAAGTGGATTTTTCAGCTGTTTAGCAGCATTCCAGAAGCAGCTCTCCACTCTGCTCCATGGCTTTTACACATCAAGCCTATTTTTGATGAAAGCGAACCGCAGCTGATTCAAGCTGACAGAGCAGATCGAGGCAGATAGGAAGTCAGACTGACCAAATGGCATAGTGCATCTGGTCAATTTTCAAAATAAAACACCTGGTGAAGACTCGGGATCTACAGCACAACAAAGTCAGCAATATGAACAATAAACACACTTCAAAAAGACAAATTACTAAACAATGTAACTATGTAGCCTACTCAACCACAGTAGAAGCACAAAAATCAGGAACAAAAGATGAAATAAACACAAACTGAGCAAGTCAACAGGACAAACACATTAATGCAAGTTGTCAGTGCAGTCAGGATGGGCTCATGATGCTGGGAACATCAAGAAGAGAATATTTAATAATAGCAGGTGCAAATGCAAAGGCCCCATGACCAGGTGTCCACATACAGATTACATATTTATACTAGGTGGAAATGGGGTCTCATTGAAATTAGGGACTTGACTTGACACATATGCCCTTTTTGTGATTTCAGAAAATCAACAAATCAGTGTCATGTGCATAAGCCAACCCAAACCTCTAGATGAGCTGTTTATGCAGGTCACTGGCCACAGGACAGCCGACTGCGACAAATGATCAATCACTGTCCAAAAATGGGTTGAGAAGTTTTTTTAAAAGCTTGTTAAAGCACTGTGTTAAAGAGGAGCTTCATTCATTTGAGACTTAAGGCCTTTACACACCACGTTTGTTTTTTTCGTCCGTAATTGCAGCACGTTTAGAAATAAATACAACCTCATGTTGTGTCAATCATGTTTACACACTGACTCCAGAACTTTAGTCTGTCAGTTTTTTTCAGAATAGGTTTGCTTTACTGTATTTTTTTTACATCCTCTCCTGATGTGATGTATGTGGTGTCCATGTTTGTGTGTTTCCCTACTCTCTACCTCAACGTACTGCCAGTCACAGCTCAGGATCAACTGGTTCAGGGAAATCAGTGGACTTCTTTGTAATGTGTGGTGGTCTTCTTTTTAATATGTCATTACAGTACAGCTTGTAGCATGTCAAACTGGACCACTGACATCCCACAATACACCTGAAGGTGATCGGGATAATTCCACAGCTCCTTTATCAGAGGGTGCTTGATAAAGGAGCTTTCTTGCTTTCAGGCTTGGACGGACCTAGCAGGCTATTGTCATCTCCTTTTCTCAGGAAGTGAGGACCAAATTATAATCTTCACAGCTTGACAACTTTATCTTGTCATGTATTAAATAGTTTAAGTTTAGTGTGTGTAAGGTTTTTTTATTGAATGGCGGATTTTTAAAATATGTATACAAAAAAAGTGGACTTGGTGTGCAAAGGCCTTTACTGTACCTTTGATTCAGCAAGGTTGCATGGTTCCAGTGAAACTGTCAGAAGAAAAACTCTCTTAAAAAGAAAAAAGTGCTAAATTTCAATATCATAAATGATAACATGAATGAGCCTGTAAAAGGCCAGGACTGAAGAATCCAGCACATGACTGCTTCAGTAATTTGTGGTTTTGGGAACCTTGGTATTCTGGGTGTAAATGCCGAAGAGCAGTAAGGGCAGTATTGGTACAACAGTGAGTTCAAAGTACAGTGGAGAACCTGTTCTACAGCCAGGACAGACTGTTTGGACAGCTGGCACAGTTTAAGGAGACATGTTAGAGTGTGACTGAGTTTGTGGTTAAGAATTGTGCATGAAAATCCTGTGGGCCTCTGTCTGTCTCTTTCTTCATCTGTCTGTAAGATCCTTCTTCTGTCTCTGATTCCACATGATCTATCTCTCTCCTGTCCACTTTTCTTCTTTTCTCTACATTCTCCTCTTGGCCAAAAAGTCAGCCCAACATTGTGAGCATTCACTCTGAAATTCCTGTCCCTCAGTAAAAAGGGAGCCTGGGTTTCTGGCAGGCCACCCTAACAGCAATCCTGTGGCTTTGGCATCTTCAGAAAGAGAGAGGGAAAGGAAGGGCAGGAGAGAGGGAGAGAAAGAGGGAGAGAGATTGTCCAGGATGTTCGAGTTTCCCCAAACACTTTCAACTGAGGTTCACCTCCAGAAAATTTCAACTCAACCTTATAATCTCTTCTTCTAAGAGCCTCTGGACACTGCCCTGCTGCTCTCCAACTCCCTACATTCTGCTGGCATAATTAAAATCAGGCTCAGACACTGTGTATGCAGAGCACTGTATATGTGTATACTGCCTGCTGGGCCCAGGATTCTGTTCAGCAGAAACATGTTTGTCTCATTGTTCAGGGATCCAAACTCCCTTTTTTACACTGGTTTCACTGGTGAGTTAATTTAGGTAGACCAGCACATACATTTAGGTGCTTCCAATAAAATGTTTTATTTTTTTAAATTAAAGATGTAGTTTTGTGGAAGAAATGTTAATGAGAAGAGAAAGATCTTCATTTTTCTGCCTAAACAAACTAAATAATCAAACTCTCTTTGTTTTCATGACTAAACAAACAAACTGATCTTAAAGGACAACACCATTTATACTGTTTCACTTCGTTTCTATGTGGCAGACCCTGCCAGCTTTCTAGCTTCAATCAGTGTTCTGGGACCTTATTTTCCTCTGAGAACAGCTTGTTTATTCACTTATGGAAAAATACATATTTCAGACTTCATATTAACACCTCATTAATATTGCAAATATTAAAATTCGGAGTTTGAATTTCTTCTCCAAAACTACACAGTGCCCCTGTGTAAATGATTGTAAACAGCAATAAAGATGCAGATAAATGTGTTTTCTTTATTTCAATCACAGCATACTCAACAAGAAATCTCAATTTTTTAAAAAATAAAGTTACAAAGTGCTGATGTTTAAAGTGCTTGACAAACTCTTATTATTGGGGTATTATACCATTGGGGTATTGGGGTATTATAACAACCATTCATTGATATAGTTTAAACTTAGTGTACTATACAGCTGGTTCTACAAGTAATTAAGTGTTTAATAATGTTGAAATAATGTTGAAGAGAGAGAAAGACAGAGAGAGCGTGTGTGGGGGGGGGGGGGGGGGGGGGGGGTGTTCAGCAGTCATGTAGACATGATACAAGCTCAGAGTAACTCTGCTATTCTCTTAATGGGTCATGGTTATGTGATTGCCTAAAGGCCCGGACAAAACAACTGACATCAAAGAACTAGCTGTGACAGAGGCTGACTGTTACATCACCTCATGCCTCCTTCATCGCAGAACACACAAAACAAGTTTACAAATTTGATCACAGCTCATACAAAGTTGAACAAAAGTCAGCAGCTGGGAGATCGTCATATTAACGTCTACAATCAGTGATGATAGAGAAGGTCAGGAGCAATAAAAGGTTCTCATATTCAAGTACAGCCACAAAGCACTGATCTAAAATGCTGGAAATGTGTATTTAACACATACTGAAAGTGAGTAAATCAACTCTAAACTATGTCAAGAATGTGGTTGCTGAAGAAGAGATGCAACACTTCTAGAATGCTAATGTAATGCAGAGCTTTGACATCAGATCCAGGTGATAGCATCAGTTAATTCAAGTAAAATACAGACTTTGCTTATATCGTGTGAGTGCACAGCACCCAGATAGCAAAATTGTACCAGACACCCTCATCCGGCCCACATACCATGTTGAATGGCAGTTGGGCGGTCTGCTCCTGTTTGCCAGATCTGAGCACAAGCAGGCCATAACATGGCCAGATGTTAGCCAAGAACAAACCAAATAAACCAAAACTGGCCCAAGTCTGGACCAGATCCAGCCCACCAAAATAGAATGAACTGTGGCTCTGATTTGGGCCAGGTCTGGTTTATTCACTTGTGATAGGCCATAGCATGGCCAGGAGGGGACCGCCCAAATGCCATCATTCCACACAGCATGTGGGCCGGATGACACAAAAGTCTAAATCACATGAGGTCCCCTAAAAGGAGTCCTGTGCACACATGCAGGGGAGCACACAACAGGACAACAGCACAGCAGTGGAGAAGCATAGAGAAGGGTTACATGTATTCAAGACAATGGAATGTTTTTAGACAGCTCTACTCGATGAAATACAATTCTGAGGGTACAACGAGTACGACTTTTCTAATTCTTTTTTTTTGTTGTTGTTTCTTTTTTGTTGACTTTATGGGGTGGGTCTTGTGTACTAAATGTTGTCCTCACATTATAAATGGGAATTGTACCACAGTTCAGATTGTGCTTCCCTCGAACTGTCCTCAGAGTCTACCTAGTTCAACCAGTATAATATTTATATATGCATGGTAATTCATACCATACCATACCATACCATACCAACCTAGCAATGACTTGGCAGGTCTAAACTGTGATTAATGGACGGATAAAAAAAAAGAGACAAAGTATTGGCATATCAAAAATCCATAAACTCTGATTTAATTTTTTTTTTACAAAAGACTCACCTCAAGAACGACCTGCATAATAGATTACATTGTAGATGGGTCAGTCATTTGGACATGTGGAGAGCTTTCAACCCAATGGCTAGAGAATACTCTTTTTATTCATCAGTCCATAAACTTTATGCAAGGATAGATTGCTTCCTGGTAGACTCGAACCTCAACACGTATACCTCTGACCCTAACAAAAAACAAATATCTCATTATCATTGCCCTGTCACATTTAATTGACAGTTAGATTAATTGGAGAAAACTGAAATAATTTGGAGACTAGACCCTTTTCAACAAATCTTCTTAAGAAAGACATTGAACTCTTCCCTCAAACAAACGATAACATGGAAACCTCTCCTAACTTGCTCTGGGAAACTTCTGAAGTATTTATCAGGGGTAGTATTATATCTTACCAAGCCTCCAAAAGGAAGAAAAACTTGGCAGAACAGGTAGATCTAGAGAAACAAATTGAATTGATTAGACAAGGAAAACGCCATACAACCTTCTCTGTAAAAACAAAATAGGATCCTGGCACTAAAATGTAAACTGAATAAATTACTCTCTGTTAAATTTTGCAAGGCTCTCCCATTCTCAAAACAAAAATATTTTGAACATGGTGACAAACCGCATAAATTATTGTTCAGGCAGCTTTGTAAAATCGAAAATGATAATTGATTTAAGTTAATTCTGCATCGGATGAGATACTTACTTCTCCGAGAGAGATTAATAGTAGACTTCAAAAGTTCTACGACTCTCTATATGCTTCCCATACAACAGCTGGGGTCTCTTTAAATCAGGAATTTCTTGATATGTGAAAGTTGCCATTGTTGAGTTGAGTTTGAAGCTTCCATCTTGGGTGCACCGGTCACCACCCAAGAAATTCGGAATGCCATCCAAACTTTAAAATCCGGTCAGATCCCTGGCCCAGATGGGTACGGTAATGTAGGTTCATAAATCCAGTTACTCCTTTGTTACAAAGAATGTATATGCATATTCATTTGATAATTAATTCCTTCCGCCTACACTAGAAGAATCAGTTAATACTCTGATCCATAAAAAAGGCAAAGACCCTCTTACATAGCCATAGCTTTACTTAATACATATCAAAAAAATCTTGCCAAAACTCCATCCCACAGACTTATCAGTATCATATACAAACTAATTAACCCTGACCGAACCAGTTTTATACCGGGGAGCAACTCATATCACAACCTCAGATGTCTTTTCAACATAATGCACATGCCCAGATATCTTTTTTAAGTGCTTAAAAAATTTAATTAGGGAGAAAATTTTATTCATTGGATCAGAATCTTATATACATCCCTGACCGCCCGAATCCTCACTAACAGGAATTTGTCGCCAAAATTCCGACTCTATAGAGGAAATAGACAGGGATGGCTTCTCTCTCTTGCTCTTTGCTCTGGTTCTAGAACCCTTAGCTAAACAAATTCGTACTCATCTAGAGATTCGTGGTTACGACACCAACATTTGTTCAAATAAAATTTCTCTGTACGCTGACAACTTCCTGCTTTGCATCACTAAATCTCGTATTAGTTTTCTTCACATCTTGGCTCTAATAACTGAATTTGGCTTGTTTGGATACATTGGAACAAAAGCAAACTTATTCCTGTAAATGTGCCAGATTTGACCTGGCTCAAGCTATCTCCCTTTAGGAAAAAGTTGGAGGATTTGGGTATTGAGATGACCAAGACGAGCTCCTCTTTATGTGGGCCAAATTTTACCCCACTGACAGTGAAACTACAAGCTAACATTCAATTTTGGAAGTCCTTGCCCATCTCTTTGATAGGTAGAATCAATGCAAAAAAAATTATATTCTTGCCACAAATCCCATATATCCTATATATCCCCTAAGGACTTTTTTAAAAAAGATAGATGCTATGATAGTACCCTTTATTTGGGACTACAAATCCCACAGAATAAGCAAGCATCACTACAGGTCAGATGGCGTCCTTGGTCTACTAAATTTTCTGTTATACTATTGGTTAGTAACTTAACCGATCTTTTAAATTTTGGTTAGACGAAACTTAAGAAGTTCACTGGTTAAAACTGGATAGAGAGGACTGTCAACCCTTTGACATTGCTTTCGCCAGTTTCAATAAGTAAATCCACATATAAGGATAACCCCATCATCCACAGTATGAGTTGTATATGGAAACAGGTGAAGAGATCTCTTGAATTGAGGGCACTTTCTTTTTTGTTGCCTCTGTTCAATAATCCTTCATTTCCCTCCTCCTTGATGGGAACTGCCTTAAGTCAATGGAAACTCAGCAGTATTCACTCAGTGGGAGATCTCTACATAAAGAATACCTTCACTAGTTTTAAGCAGCTCCAGCAAAAATACAACTTACCCTCTTCTAACTTTTTCATGTACAAGCGAAAAATTAAGTCAAACAACACTTATCAGACTTTATCACCTCAGAACCAGATAAATTGGATCTCTACCTAATGTCACTTTCCAGCACTAACAAGATGATAGCCCTCTTATATGACAAATTACAAAGCCTGAACGCTCCCTCCACAGAAACCATTAGGTATGCATGGGAAAAAGAACTTGGTGAGGAGATTTCTTGCGACAGTTGGGAGAATAAACTACATTGTGTATATACATGCTCTTTTAATGTTAGACATTGCTCAATTAAATTTAAGACGCTTCATGTTGTTTTACTCCAAAAGTAAACTTCACTCCATTTTTCCTGACATCTCAATGTGATAAATTCAATTCTGCAGAGAGCACTCTGTTACGTAATTTGGTCTCTTGTCAGAAATCTGTCCAAATTCTGGGAAGATATTCTTGGCATCTTCTCTATAGTGGTGGGTGTAACATTGCATCCTGACCCCAAGCTGATTACCCTAGGCACACTCCTTCACATAGGCACTTTATTGCCTATGGCCTCATAACGGCAAAAAAATGTTCTGCTCCAGCACTAGAAGAAGCCGGAAACACCTTCAATAAAATACTGGCTGAACGACTTGTCCAATATTTTCCACTTAGAGAATCATGTTTGCCCTAAAAGATAAATTGGAAGACTTGAAAACGATGTGGTCGTCCTCGTGGTCCCCTTTGATTTCCTATTTGAACGAAACCCACATTCTAACTGTTTCACCTGGCACCTCCATATGAATCGGACTAAAGTGACAGTCTGAGTTCTTAACTAACCTATTACCCCCCTGCTTATTACAAGTGGGTCCATGTTCATGTATGTCTGCCCATGCAGATGCTTGTGCAGGTTGACAAATATGTATTCTCTTGTGCAGATATGCTTACGTTGGTAAACATGCCCCCCAAGTTCTTTGTTTTGTTTCTTTTCCTGTTTGGGTTTTTGTGAGTTAATGTTTCTTGTTCCTTCCACCAGTCCTGGTTTGTATTTATGTTCACTTGACAGAAAATTAACAGTTAATTATATATATAGCTATGTCAAGTTATTATAACTAAGGTTGAGGAACAAGACTATGCCATTCTCTCTCATTATGTCAACCGCCTGTGCAGACCTATGTGAGTCTAACCCTTGTCTCTCTTGTTCATCTCAAGTTCTCACAACATTCGTTTGCACTTGACCAACAATGATATCCACTTAGCTAAAAGCTAGACTGCTTAACTTAACTTGAGACCAGTTGGTGATTTCTACTGATGGCCTCCTATCACACGGTAACACCTTCAAGCTATTATGGCAAGGTGCAAGGTGTATTGCAATGTGTGGTCATCAGAAGACATTAAAACAATGTGCATACTGTTCTGAAATGCAAAACACACAAACAGCCGTTTTGCATTAGCAAGTGTATTGCCTTCTTGAGTGTCTTCCACATTGTGATCCTGAACTGTTTAAAGGTCCCATATTATACTGTTTTTCATCAATTTCACACAGCTGTCAGAGGTCCAACAACACAGTATTCAAAATGTATTGCCCCAAACCCATCCGTGGTCCTGAATTTCAGCTGTCTAAAAGTCGCTCAAGTGAGCTCTACTGAGAGCAGGCTGTTTCTGTGCACGTGTAACAGAGTTAAAAATGTACCTTTATTATTTATTATATTTATGTTGTATTTGGTTTGTGAATTTTATCTTATTTAAATAGTTTTATTTTCCTTTTACCTGTGAGAGGGCATTTTTATGCACTTTGCTTTCTGTTTGTTCTTCCTGAGCCCCCGTAGTCCTCCAGGCTTCTGTAGCCCCTCCCTTCTTCCCCTCACAGTAATGTTTACAATGGCTGAGGGTGAGTTCGGCCGGGAAATCCCGACAACATATTTTTGTTGTTTGCCGTGTAAATGTGGGTTTAACCTATTGAATGTGTGAAGAAAAATATGCACAGAGAATGTAAATATGTTTATCAGTTGTTTTCACTAGTTTTTACGTTCAGAACAAGTTTTTACAAACTATTTTATGTTACAGATATCAGCGCCACTCGGCTGCCTCGTTTAGAGTTATGTACAAAGACTGTGGTTCTATGTGTGTGTGTGTGTGTAACGAGTGTCATTCTGTATGCTTAGGCGTGAGACAAAAAGACGGATGACGACATTTTGTATCTGAACTGTCTCCCGCAGGTTTGTGGTTTATTTTATTTTAAGTTGTAGATGTAGCAAATGCTGCGTGTTTGTGTTTGGCCACGGGATGGCACTCCCTGTTCATTCATTACACACCCCATGTTTTGCTTCTGTTTAAGACAGACAGCTTATGTGTTTGTAATTTTCTTTGAAAATATTAGAGAAAAAAAAAAGTGTAACGCACAGTAATGTTTACAATGGCTGAGGGCGTGAGACAAAAAGACGGATGACGACATTTTGTATCTGAACTGTCTCCCGCAGGTTTGGGTCAAATAAACGCTGTAAACACTGCAGAATCCTTCTCCTCCTTCTTGTGCCGACCCACTATGGTTACACCTGCACCTTTAAATGCTAATGAGCGCCGTCTGTCAACGCCTGCCTTGCCTGCTACACGCCCCTCTCAGGGAGAGGATGCCGCTTATGCTAGCAGTAGCATGCGCTAATGTTTATGGTGGATGTATCGCTATGGCTCGCCGAGATGCTGTCGTTCAACTGGTTGTTTAAGCTTAATAAGCCAACACTCAGGAATTTGTGTGTTGTCCACCATTACATGAGAGACTCCCCACTCCCCAACACAACCACCTGGCTCCCATCCCCCACTGACCTGCAAAAGGGTAACATTTAAAAACAGTTAGCGAAAGCTGTGTTTGTCTCCAACACAGTCTCCAAACTCTTGGACACTGTTCGCATAGTCTCTGTCTCCAGTCTGCACGTTTCCAGACTTTTTACTGTGACAACCAAGCTCCCTCGTAATATTTTTAACATTAAACTCGCTTCAAACGCCATTGCATAGCGGACCAAAGCGGAGCTAACTAGTTAGCCAATTTCAAGCTGACTTGACCATACTCGTAGGCAACTGTAAATACTATCAAAACTTTGCGACACTTACCTGTGGCTCGGGTGCAGTTGCTGGGTCTCGTATGGTTGGGACTGATCCTTTTACAAGGGTCAGTGTCGAGGCAAAGCCAGCTTTGTACTGACCCTCGTTACTGAAGCAGTCCGATGTGAAGTGGTTAGCACACACAAACAAACTTACAGGAACCGTAGCCGGCATGTTGTCGTTAAAAATTAAATGCAAACCACTGTCTCTTCTGTTCTTCTGTAGCTAGGACAGAATATAGGCACTGATTTTTACAACCAACAACAGAGCAATTTGCGTGTCTAGCTCTGAGCAAAACACTGCTCTCTTACCGCTGGACATACCGAACTTCACCTCGGGGATGAACGCCCCCTCTCGGATATCTCCGGGGGGAGTGTTTTCGCGCAGAGGAGCCCTGCCTATGCAAATCACTCCTGTCGTTACGTAACGACAGGAGCTGAATCTGAACAGCCTGTAGCAGCCCCGTTTTACCAGTGGGTGGGCTGCAGAGATGATGCAGGACTCGTTTGCTTTCCTTATTCTGGGAGTTGGTAGGCTCAGGGAGGACCAGTTTATATATGTAGACACCAGAGAAAACGTGTTTTTCATAATATGGGACCTTTAAGGCCCTGTCCACACATAGATGGATTTTTTTTAAAAACAAAGCTTTTTCTCTGCATTTTGGCCTTTCATACACATTAGCAGTGTTAGATGCCACTCAGAACTGAGTTTTCTGAAGACTCCTTCCAGATATTCAGAAGTGGCGTTTTCGGTTTTCATGTCTGGACGAGATTATGAGAAACGACGATGCAGACACATCAGTGTTTGGAACATCAGTGGCAAATATGAACTGGGAGCATGTGTACTTGAGTTTGTACGGTGACGGAATGGATGTTTTATTGTTTGACATTATAGGCAGAAACAGACATTGCTAACACAATGATGGAAAGAGACAAAAACGCCTGCCGACAATGTATTTGTCGGCAGGCGTGTAATGTATGTATAGTATTTTCTGTGGCTAGGGAACCAACCAGCGTATACAATCTGATTCCTGTTTACAACAGCACATGCGAGCCCAGTGTACATGAATGGCATGGGATTTGTGTCTCCAGGTGTGTTGTGTGGACGCAGATTATTTATTAAAACAGTGCTTAAACGCTCTTCAGATGGAGTGAAAATAGGGTCAGTTTTCATGGAGCCAGAAGAAAGTTGTTACTTCTCACCTTTAGTTGATGTAATGGGTTTGGTTTGGACCCAATAGCAGCACAAAGACAGGCAGGTATCGTTGGTAACAAACTTTATTGGCACAAGTGCAGGAATCAATGGCAGTAGGCAAAACAGTCTGTCTTCTGGCCGCTGGCCTTTAACAGTCTCTGATGGGGATTGTAGATCAGGTTCAGCCGAACCAAACCAGGATACTGGTGAGTAACGTCCGTGAAACTCAGTCTTGTACTCACTCACTGAAGGAATAATCAGAGTCACAGAACTGCAGGAAGCCACAGAGGAGACGAGAGTGACACTCACTCTGTAGAGCTGAATCCGGTAATCACCGGATAGCCAAGGGAGCAGACAGGCAGAATCCAGAAAGGGACAGGCGAGGATCGTGGTCGGGGATGGAAGGCTGAGGTGATTTCCAGGGCCCAGTATTTCAAAAGTGATCTGACAGGATTATCCTGGTCGGATTGGATTAAATCTAGATCTGATCTGAAAACTGGGTATTTCAACACAGATCCAGAGAATCCTGATCCTGAAGATCAGGATTCAGCTCTGGTAATCCAATCCTCCCTTGAATCCAGATAAAAGGCTGGATTTGGGTATTTCAAAACGCAAGGCAGATATCTGGATCAACTTGATACCAAAATTTCAGGATCACTTGAATCCCACCTCAGAGGTGGATTTGACTTGGATTGACAAAGTCTCAGCTCCACTTCTCCTAGATATTGTTACTCAAGATGTTCATTACACTTAATCTAAAGTGTTAGTGTTTTACTTTTGACAAATAATTAAAGTAATTGTCAGAAATTCAAAGCATAGTAAAATATTTTTGACCACACTTTCTGAAACTACTGTAAATAAAACAATTACAGACCCATTTCTCAAATTCTAGTTCACCGAACATTGTAACTTGCATCTACCAAAACATCAGAGAAAGACAACAGGAGTGCAGGGTCCAAACAAAGTTTAATTGCAACAAAAAGTCATTTCAAATAATGTGGCCACTAACAAAACAGGACCTAACCCATCTCAAAGGTCAGAAGGGAGCTTTTTCTCCAGTAGCTTTATTTTCAATTCTGTTTCTTTTTGCTGAAGCAGCGTCAGCTTTATTTGTTCATTGGCTAGTTCAATTTGTTTGACCGCCCTCTCTGTCTCCATTTTGAGGAGCTTGTCATAGGCATCCTCATCACCAGCATGCCTCTTCCGTCTCCGTCTCTCTGGCGCTGGCTCTGGCCCACGAGCCTCACGTGGTGGATCGGGTGGAGCAATGCTGGCACTTGTTGACGGGGTACCCTCTGGAGCCTCCATAGGTGTGAGAAACAGACACTCGGATGAGAGGTTGAGTGGCTCATCAGCTGGCTCCCCAACATTGGCTGGCAAAATCCCATGGAGGGCATGGGAACTCTCCCCTCCAAGGATGTCTAGGACAGCCTCTGAGAATTCACCAGCTTTAAAAAAAAAAAAAAAAAAAAAAAAAAACATGTATTGCACATTTCATATAAGACATGTAGCTCATAGTGCTTCACAAAAGTGACATGAAATTAGTACATTTACCATTAATGTAACATAATATGGGATATAAGTGCACTGAAAAAAAAGAAAAAGTATGAAAACTGACAAATTTAATTAGGCAACTAGCTGCACAGCCTTATTGAGTTCACTCAACTTCAGGGCCCATTGGTTGTGTGCACTAACAAGTCCTGAATTTCAGTCAACTCCATAAGGCTGTGCAGCTGTTTTAAATAGCTTGAATTGGTGACAATTTAATACCCAATATTGTAGATATGTGATACTATATCATAATTCAGAAAACAGACAGTTAAGTCTTACCTTTGAAGGGCTTGTTCCCAGTTTGGGGGTTTCTTGCCTCTGCCTGGTCCTTGGTGGCTTTTTGTTTTAAATTCTTCCACCGAAGTTTTACCTGCTCCACCGACCTTAGTTGGCCACTGCCAGTGGCATTTATTTGTGCTGTGATAGCAGCCCAAATCTCTCCTTTACTTTTTGCGGACACATTGGTCTGGCCAGGGGTGCTGAATGTGCCAAACAAACTTCTGTAATTTAACCGCACCCCATCCAGCAATGCATGGGTTTCAGCAGCCGTAAAGTTAAACCCCTTACTTTTTTGAGCCTCCATGTTGTCTGGAGGTTGGTCAACCAGTCACTCTTTTATACCATGCCAGTGAAATTACTTTCAGGTGTGAGAGTATCCCAGGTTCATTGGGAAGGGCTTAAATTGGGTTCTCTGAGCATGAATGGTTCTCTTGACATCAGAAGGAGGAACAGACAATGACCTCAATTGTACACCGACACCAAAGGAGAAGGTATAAGCCACGACACTATGCTCAACGCCCCAACCTGCTCGAGCATTACTCCAATGATGAGCTTTATGCACGATTCAGATTTGGGCGAGATGATATTGCTTTCATCTGCAATATTCTTCGTCCTCACCTTGAACGTGCCACTCTGAGGAGCCATGCCTTGACCGTGGAGGAGCAAGTGCTTATAGCGCTACGTTTTTATGCATGTGGTTCCTTCTTTGAGGTAATTGGGGATGGACTGGCAGTGACAAAGTCAGCAGTGGGCCATGTGGTGCATTCAGTGTCATCTGCCCTTACCAATTTTCTGGGTCAATATGTGAAATGGCCTGAAAATGAAGGTGACATGGCAAGGACCAAGAGGAAGTTTTTCTCATTGGGGGGGATGCCCAATACTATTGGTGTTATTGACTGTACACATGTGCATATTCAGGCACCTCATGCCAGGGAATGGGAGTATGTCAACAGAAAGGGCCGGCACAGCATTAACGTGCAGCTTGTGGGGAATGCTGACCTCATTGTCACCAACTGTGTCGTAAGATGGCCTGGGTCTGTACACGATGCCCGTATTTTGAGAGCAAGCCACCTCTTTCAAAGGTTCCAGCAAGCCGCCCCAGATGGCATCCTCCTCGGTGACAGCGGTTACCCCCTTCTACCCTGGCTGATGACCCCTTTTGCTACTGTCACCAATGACTCCCAGCAGAGGTACAACAGTGTCCATGCCACAACAAGAGGGACAATTGAGCGCCTGAATGGTGTGATAAAACGCAGATTTGCCTGCCTGAACTATCTCCGTGTGGAGCCACAGAAAGCCTGTCACATCATCTGTGCCTGCATTGTGCTCCACAACATAGCACAAACAAGAAGAGTGCCACTTCAGGGGGCTCTCGTCGATGGACCTCCTCCCTGCGCAGAAGTCCATGATCCGCTGCCTCCTCCACCGCCGCCTGATGGTCCTGCTGGAAGAGCTGTGCGGAATGCCATGGTTGATTTTTCCAATTAAATCGTTAAACTATAAGATGTGTGCACTTGCATTTTTCATTTCTTCCAGCAATGTTTTTCAGTAAGTGTTTGTGTACACACTGATTATTTTACTTCATCAAATCAGATCCTTTTATAAATGACCATAATTATGTTAAGTGAGAGCCTTCTATATACGGGAGGGAAATTAGGATTAAAAAATGTTTCTAATTGTGTCACTGACCAAGGTATATACCATGAAAGTAATGCTATTACAATTTTTAGCAGTTTCAAGCACTTTATTCAAACTCAAATTACTTAAACCTTAAATGTATCAATACAATTAAAGCATTTCCAAGGATTTCCAGCACTCGCCCTGTTGTAGCTGAGTGGTCCATGGCTGTGAGTGGACTCTGAAAGTAGAAGGTGTATGAGTATCTTAATCCACAATCCCAAATTGTGTTTATGTACACAAAAACATGATATCATCACCAGCATTACTGTAGCATTCTGACACTTCTGAACAAACCGTATAGTTAATACACATACTGTGTAGCGTTATGTTTTCTAAGTACTGCAGCAGGTCTGTACACATGTAGCCTATTTATAAGTCTGCTGTGTTGCCAATGACGTGATGCTAATGATAGCCCGCTAGCTGCTTAACACACAAGTCAATGGAGCCGGGTTAGCTCCCACGGCCGCGGCTCAATTAGAGATCGCTGCGGCCTGGTTTTAATAAGGTGACAATTCAAATAGTTGGCTTGCATGATATGTTGGTTGGCGTTCGTATGGTCTCAAAACCGCTACACATTAGACGACGGTAAACTTACACTTTTGACGTGAAAGTCGCGCTCTCAGCCACTCCTTTCGTGAAGTAGTCCGCCATGTTTCAGATCCCGGAGGCGGAGACTTGAGATTTGGAAATCCGTATCCGGCCAGGTCGGGATCACGGTGATCCACCCTGCCAGTGTTTTGAAATACTCAGATAAAGTCAGCAGGATCACCGTGATCCATGACTGAGAAAAGGAGGATTTCATTATCCGGATTACTCTGATCCAGATTACAAGTTTTGAAATACTGGGCCCAGGGGATCGGTCAGGCAGGATGGTCGGAGGCAAGCAGGGTCGAAACCAGGAAACGCTGGAGAGTCTGGTGCAAGCATCGAGAACAATCTGGCAATGAGTGAGTGTGGAGCTGGGGCTTAAATGCAGCCAGAGCAGAGCAGAGAGCACAGGTGAGTGGAGTTGGCTTGATGAGAGGGGTGTGCCTGATTGGCAGATTGAAGCAGGCAGGTGCAGAGTGGTGAGGCAGAGATGTGTTGAAGTGTGTGTGAGTTGGGCTTTCAGATGAGGGTGTGTCATGTTACTGTTATCAGTCATTACATAAACATGTATGTGCATGCACATGCACACACATTCACACACAAATGTGTAGTATTCTGGAGCTCCTTATAGTGGACACACAACAAAGTAAGAACCTTTGGGGGCCCAAGAAACAACAGGTAGCTTTGCCACACACACACACCAATTATTAACTAGCTGGGTAGCAGTGATGTCACAGCTCTTAACTGCGCCAAGCACTTTCATTAATTCCCTTACAAAAGCTCTTTAAACAGATTATATACTGTGGCCACCAACTGCTAAAGGACCATCATTGCAACTGACCAATCACGTTATTGTAGTGTCATAGCTTTGTTACCCAGGATATAAGACCGGAAGAATATGTACATGGGAGAAGTTATCCTTTCAAACACGTCTTTAATGTTGTGAAAGGGTCTACTTTAACTCAAACCATGCTTTTCTAAACCTAACAAAGTGTTTTTGTTGCCTAAACCTAACCTCGCAGCTATAGGAAACTTGGCATACAAATAAGTGAACAGTGTCTTCTAAATGAGATACAAAGCCCAGTCTCCTGAGTAAAGGACCTGTAGTTAATCCACTTAGCCATGATATCTTATCCCAGTTGGGGTTAATGTCACTCAATGCGGAAGACCATCAGAGCAGTCTCAGAGGCGGCTGAAAGAAGCAGACAGTGGATTTGGCTCAAGTGAAATGACAGGTGCTGGGCCCCAAGTACCACTTAAGGGTGAATTTCGGAGGCGGTTGAGCACAGGACTCAAGCTTAGGGCTGATCATCCTGCAGCAGGCCACCCTTGCAGTGGGTGTGTGGTGTTAAAAGGCCGAAACACCCAGTGATGCAGGGCACACTACTGAAGATGTGTCCTCTGCCCAACTGTCCCAGAGTTTTACCCCCCACCCCCAAACCCCACCACACCAGATACACCACATAATGTTGGTGAAAAGCCAGAAAAGGCTTAAGTTTGTCTCATTGACACCATGTCCAGAGCCGCTCAATGCACTGGATTAGTGTTATGTGGGGATCTCTAACACCTGACATCATATCCAGGAGACAATGTCAGTAAATATGCGTAAAGTTCAAACTGAGCTTATCCTGTGTGAACACACTACACAACACACTTCACTGGTCCAGTGCATACAGTGCAGTAGTTAGATTTGAAGTAGACATTACAGGTCCAAACCCTCAATGCAGGTCCATGTCACTGGGTTCATCTTGATCCATGAAAGACCACTTAAGGTAACAGAATGGCACTGAGAAATGTTTCCAGGTCCAAACAGGGATGTCTCTGTGTAAAGCACTACCTGATGGGACTTTTCAGTACAATGTTCCAGAAAGTTGATCTCTTTGGCTTTTCATTTACTTTCTTCATGTCTTACTTTTGTATTGTGATCGCTGGCGCGTTCTTTCAGTGATGGCAGTGAGTTAAACACTGAAGACTTTGTGCTTTAATGTGTTTTTAAACTGCACTCTGTTAAAAATGCTGTCTCTAACTAAACTGTTCTGTACTCTCCAGCTCTTCCATTTAACTGACGTGCAGCTCAGTCCAACTGGGCCCACAGCTATGCATGGAATCCTCCCCCTCCTTTTCCTACGAGAGTTCCTCTGATTTCTGTTTTCTCCACCATTAGAATTTCATCTGTGGAGTTCATGCTTATACATCATTTCTACTCATGTAAGGTTTTATAGAAAAAAATCATAATTTTACAATTACAATAACCTCTAGGTAGAAACCCCTGCATCACCCTTTAGCTTACACGCATTTTCACTGTCTTTTTTCATGATGTTATTTCAAAGTGTAAACATCTCATTCATCTAAAATGCATGTTTGATGTTATAATATGTCATTAATGATAACACTTTCATTAACATTACGTTGGATACCTAATTTACCTGTTGGGCCACAGACTACAGACAGCTTGAGTTTAAACTAGCAGTTAGTCTGGATTTCTCTGTTGTGTAGAGATCAAAGACTCTAGCAAAGTGTCACAGAACATTACATAAGCAGAAACTCTGATAGGTCAGACCACTGTGTTTTATTTCATATCTTTAAGCGTTACAGCTATAGCTGAAAAGAACAGAAATAAATTAGTTTAACGTGTCACTTCCCTCTGTAATATAAATCAACCACCAGTCTGACTAACCAGAAGTTGTTGTTAGCGGGAGGTCACGGCAATTTGATCTTTAATCCTCCCTAATTAGTGTATTGTCATCATGAGACGTTAGCCAAGACACGTTAGTTTGTCGGTGGCTCGGTGTTAAGACGTGTTTTGTGCAGCAGTGTGTCTGAGAGGCCTTCTATCCTAACACTAACCCTGGAGGGTTTATTTCATCGAAAGAAGAGCAACAAACAGCAACTGACTCCTGGATATGATGTTGGCAGTTAATGTTTCTGCAAACTACAGATATATCCAAGGTTGACATTTGTACCAAACTTGTCATATCAGCCGCGAGTGTAGCTGCTACTAGCTTGGTAATTACACACAGACAAGCAGACACACTCACACTCCCAAGCTACTATGCCTACCACGCCATGTGAGGGCTTCACAGTCCTTAACAAAGCAAATAAAAAGATTGCTGACCTGAAAGAGGATATCCGTAGGCTCTCTGATGAACTGAAAAAGAAGGACTCACTCCTGTCCAGTTTCATGGACGTGGCATCTGAGCAGTCCAAACAAATGATTTCCCTCAACGCAACCATCCGGGACACCGTTCACTGGGACCCTGCCACCAGCCTTCGACTTTCCTCCTGCTCAACTCCTAACCATCAGGAGTCTTGGGCCGAGGTGGTGGTCCGTGGTAGGAACAGTCGGACGGCCTGGTCTGCCTCACCACCTCACCTGGACCTCTCCAACCGCTACACGGTACTGTCCGATGACGCCACGGCCCACCCAGGTGACCCAGCTGTCACCCCGGCTGCTCCGACTCGCCCTCGTCTGGGCCCATCGCTGAGAACGACGCCTGCCGACACTGTCAATGCACCTCTACGGGAAAACAGTGTTCAGGCAGCCTGCCACTCTGCCGTGAGGCTGGATAAACGGCCGTTGACCGAAGCAACAGCATCTTCTCGCCGTAAAATGTTAAAGGACGCCGTACTCAGACGGTCTGGATGTCTTCCTTGCCCCGAGCCGAGAGGGGATCCTCATTCCGGGTTCAAGCCCCCCGGTCCCCCTTCACATCACCCACCTGCCCAGGCTGCCCACCTCCAGCCGGAGACCACCAGCGTGCAAGCAGGTCACGTACTCCCAGGCCATGGGAGTCCACAGCCCTCACCGCCCCGTCTTCGTCCCCTTTTCTCCCCGACCACACTGATAACTGGGGACTCCATCATCAGGAATATTCGCTTCTTCAATGCTGTCACTCACTGTTTCCCTGGAGCCACCGTACCCAATATCCTGGAGAAGCTCCCGGGACTGTTGCTCTCACTCCCCTCCTCTATCAGCCGGGTGATAGTTCACGTAGGGACCAACGACTTGGCTCGTCAGCAGTCAGAGCTGACCAAAAAGGATTTTAAGGATCTTTTATGCTTTTTAAGTTCCTGTGGTAAGTCTGTTTTTATTTCTGGCCCGATCCCCACAGTGGCCCGTGGAGCAGGGCGTTTTAGCAGATTACTCAGTCTCCACAGCTGGCTCCAGTCTGCCTGCAGTGCCCTCAACATTGGTTTTATTGACAATTTTAACCTGTTTTGGGGGCGTTCAACCGTCTTCAGGAGTGATGGACTCCATCCCAACATGCTGGGTAGCCGCATGCTTGCGGCTAATCTACAGTATGCTGTACAATCCGCTGCACGTGCCTGACTATTTACTTCTTCTTCTTCTTCGTCCCCTCCCTCACCTGCCTTTCCTCCGTCAACAACACCAAACCATGTCCCACCTGTTACCACTAGCTCCCCCTTGTGGAATGATCAAAATACAGCTTTTCCTGTTCCTGTCCACATCACTAACAGAGTTAGGGTGAAACACCACCACCACCACAGTAAACTAACTCATGGGGTGAATTTTATTAATCTTACATCCATAAACACATACACACAGTTGTCTGCCAATTCACCCCCGACCCTGAATATGGCACTTTTAAATGTAAGATCTCTTTTAAATAAGACATTTTTAATTAATGACCTGATTTTAGATAATAATATTGACTGCATGTTTTTAACAGAAACATGGCTGAACACTGATGGACCAATAACACTCATTGAAGCCTCACCACCAAATTACAATTTTTCATTTACGAATAGAATAGACAGAAAAGGTGGCGGCACGGCAGCCATCCATTCAGCATCACTTGGTTTTAAGGATATTACATTTGGACACTATACAACTTTTGAATATCACTCTTTTGTTTTCAGCAACCCTCCCATACTCTGCATGACAGTTTACAGACCACCCAACTGATGCACTTCTTTTATTTCAGATTTTTCAGAACTACTCACAATCATTCACACTAACTACGAGAGGGTCATTATCTCAGGTGATTTTAATATACACGTGGACAATCAATCAGACACTTTTACCTTGGAATTTTTAAACTTACTTAATCTTACAAATTTTACTCAACATGTTACCCAGCCTACCCATAACAGAGGACACACTTTGGATCTTTTAATTACCCACAGCCTGTCTGTTAACATCTCCTCTGTGATTGATGTAGGTCTGTCTGATCATTTCTGTGTCTTTTTTAATGTCTGTGATTTTATACAACAGGATATTCTAGAGCGAACTGTCAGGAAACGCTATCTTACTAATCAAGTGACTGCAAATTTTATTAATCTTTTACGGGACACTCCTGCAGACATTTTACCAGCCTCATGTGATTTTATAGTAGATAGTTTTAACAGTACAATGAGATCAATCCTTGACGCAGTTGCTCCACTCACTTTGAGAAAGATCATTACCAATCCAACTCCTCCCTGGCAAAATGAAAAAACTAGACAGCTAAAGAGAAACTGTAGAAGAGCCAAAAGAAGGTGGAGAAAAGATATATTAACAGTGCACTACCAAATTTTCCGTGAGCATTTGAACACTTATAATAAAGCAATTAAAGATGCAAGACGATCACATTTTTCAAAACTGATAGCTGACAACCGGAACAACCACAAAATCCTATTCACAACAATTGACCATCTTATTAACCCTGTTTTTATGAAGTCTAGCAGTGAGTCGTCCATTTCTAAATGTGAAGATTTTGCAGATCACTTCAGAAGTAAAATAGATGATATTAGATCACTTTTATCCAAAGACCAGAATTTTAATTTTATCACTACAGAATCTTTGTTTTTACATGAGGAAACACTAGAGAAGTTTGTCCTGGTTGATGCTGAGATGCTTGGCAAAGTGTGTTCCCAACTTAAACCAGCAACCTGCATTTTAGATCCCATTCCCACTTCCCTTATTAAAACATTTTGTAGCTCTTTTAAGGATGAGTTACTTAACATTGTAAATTACTCTCTTCAGATGGGTGTTTTTCCTACAGCACTTAAGACTGCCACAGTGAAACCCCTTCTGAAGAGAAACAATTTAGATCCCTCCATACTTAATAATTACAGACCAGTATCCAATCTACCATTTTTAAGCAAAATTTTAGAGAAACTTGTTTTTAATCAGTTAAATGATTTTATGATAACCCATAATATTTATGAAATGTACCAATCAGGTTTTAGGACAAACCATAGTACTGAGACCGCACTAGTTAAAATTGTAAACGACCTCAGGTTAAATCTGGACAGGACAAAACCATCTATTTTAGTACTTCTTGATTTAAGTGCAGCCTTTGATACAGTAGACCATTCAATTCTTTTAGACAGACTGCACAACCAGGTTGGAATCTCTGGTACTGTTTTTAACTGGTTTAAATCTTATCTCACTGACAGAACATTTTTCGTGAGTATGGAGGGATACTCATCAAAGAGCTACAAAATTACCTGTGGTGGCCCCCAAGGCTCAATTTTAGGTCCAACACTTTTTAACCTATACATGCTGCCACTTGGGAATGTCATCAGGAAGCACGGCATCAACTTCCTTGTTTTAATTGTTGCTGCTGCTGTTTTTAATTTCTGTAAAGCACTTTGAGCTACATTACCATGTATGAAAAGCACTCTACAAATAAAGTTTGATTGATTGATTGATTGATTGAGTGTAGGGGTGATATATGTGAAATGATAACAACCTATGAATCTGATACTGACGTGAAATGGCTGTCAGGAGCATTTGACATAAAACATACACATCACATTATTCAGGCTATCTGCTAATGTTTTTCAATAAGTATGATGCAATTGGATGCAATAGTGTACAGTATGTAGATAAATGACATGGCTGTGTTGCTCTATGATGCATTGTGGGTGCACTTTAATTGTAATGCTAGCCACAATGGAAATATGAGCTTGATCTCTGCCATCAGGAGACATTAATGTGACTTTATACTAACTGAAGCAGAGTTTAGTGATGATCACCACGTTTAGTTTTTACTTTTTTTTCTCTCACTCACTCTCTCTCTCTCTCTCTCTCTCTCTCTCTCTCACACACACACACACACACACACAGTTATAATGTGCAGGTACTTGGCATAACTGTATCGTATATTGATAAATCACAAAATAATCGCACATTTTTTATCTGTTCTAAATTAACCTTAAAGGTATTTTTTTTTTTTAATTTGTAATGCTCTTATCAACATTGGAGTGGACAAATATGTTTTATGCAAATGCATGTTTATTATTATTGCACCAATCCAAAAACAACAACAAATACTCTCCAGAATTTTCTCCAGAATAACCTCAAAAGTACTGCATGCTCAAAAAATATGCTGAAAGCATAACATGGCAAACTAAAGCCCAACAATCAACAACATATGGGCATACTGACCTGAATGTAACATTCCTTAGTAATACTAACACAATGTAGTGTCCAACTTTACGCTTGTAAAGGTTAACTAAACAATGTTAATCGGCCTGCAAGCTGTAGTGACCCATTTAGCTATCGCTGTTGAAACTTTGTCTCATGTAGAGTTGTTCAGGCATCTCTGTTGCAAACTATCCAGCTTGGTCTGAGAGGAGGGAAGAAGGCTTTCTGCATCAGCTGTGTACTCGGCCAGCAGGTGGTATTTGAGACTAGAAGTACTCTGGTACTCAGTTCACATCGACAGTAAATGCAAATAACTTTGTTCTTGTGGAGAGAACCATCTGGCAGGGCTTTGAAGCTCAACTTGTCATTCAAAAGACTTTTTCTTCATCCATTTCTGCTCAAGGAGGTTTGTTTCTGCTGCCATCCACAACGTTACCGCTGCACCACTTGCAGTCACTTGATTATGAATTTGTATTGTATATATATAGTTTATGGTGATCTGCTGAAGTTATACAGATATTGTTGGGAATCTAAATCATTTTTAAAGAAAAGTTACGTGAGCTGACAGGGAAAAGTCACGTGAGCTGACAGGTGAAGATGGCACGCTAGATGCCAGATCGGCTCCCCTTAATTCATGATTTATCTTGGTTTTACCAAGTGATAACAAATATAACCGCTGGTTCTTGGTAATGTACTGAAAAAACGCTTGGTTATGACTAGAACCAAACGAAATACCAGAAGCAACAAGGAGAAAAACAATCCAAATTTGCTCAGTTTGACTGGAGAGATGGCAGCTGGCACTCATCAACTGGCCTCTGAGTAGCAACAGGTGTGCAGTGAGGACGAGCTGACGGATACACCTAAATGGGCCAGAAGTATTGCCTCTCAGCTCAAACAAATTAGAGAGGATTTCAACACAAAAATGGACAGCATGGCTGAGTCCATTGCCAACCTTAACAAAGACACTAGAGCCGTGCTCAACAGATTAAGCAATACGGAACGCCGTATCGGTGAGCTGGAGGACAAAGTGGAAAGCTCCACCACTGATTTATCCCGCGCCACCGAGGAGATTCAGACGCTACATCGTAAAGTGGATGATATGGAGAATAGAAGCCGCCGCAACAACTTGAGGCTGGTGGGGCTCAAAGAAGGGATTGAGGCAGATAACATCTACGGGGTGCTTGACAATATCCTGTGCTACATATTGAACCGACCGAGTGGCCAGCCAGCCCCGGAGATAGACCGTACGCACCGCGCGCTAAGGCCGATGCCAAATCCTGACCAGCCACCGCGTCCCATCATTCTACGCCTGCTACGCTGGAGAGACAAGCAAGACATCATCAGATCCGCCACCGGGAAACAGCTTACCTGGAGCGGTCAGCGTTTCTCAGTCTATCAGGACTTTTCTGCAGAGGAGTCGAGACAACGTGCCCAATATAATGACGTGAAAAAGCGGCTTCACAAGGCTGGGGTGCGCTTTGGCCTCGTCTACCCGGGGTCCCTCATTGTCACCATGAACGGGCAAAAGTTCACCTACAACTCGCCCAAGGATGCAGAAAAGGAGCTGAAAAAGCATCTTCCAGAGTTCTTCTGACCGGGGAAGGCCATGCCCACGACGATGGAGCTTCTAATATACAGATACAGGTTGGATCCTGAAAATAACTGTTGCTTATGACCCACCGGCGGGTTTATGATAATTTCTAAGTATATTTTTTTTTTTTTCTCTTCCCTCATTGTGTGTTCTGTCCTGTATGTGTGTATGATTTGTCTGTATGTTGTCTTTAATAGCATTAAAGCATAAAGCATAGCATAAATCATTTTTAAAAAAGTATTTCATTTCTGTGGCCTGCTGATGAGAAGTTAGACAGAAACTAGTTGGAAGTTTCCTGGAAATGTAAAAAAAGAAATGACCAACCGTTTATTAACTGCTTAATGGAAAATATTGGGAAATCATTAATAAATAATGTGAGGTTAATTTACAATACATCTTAAGAGAAATATTGTGGTGACTTGGTACTCAATATATTGTGATGTTCAAGTTTTCACAAACTGTGAAAAGATTTAGAACATTGATATCAGCAGTTTGGTTCAAAACCTATTAATTAAAGTAACAAGTTATTGTTTCATGACCTGACCTGTGTCTGTCTATTTGTGTCCATTACTCTCTCTCTCTCTCTCTCTCTCTCTCTCTCTCTCTCTCTCTCTCTCTCTCTGAGGGACACTTTAACAAGAACTGGAAGAGCCCCAGGCCTTCCCATGTCACACTACCCCCTCCTCCTTTCTCTCCCTCTCTCACCCCAGTGCCTGACCCTCCAAGCGCTATCGCTCTCTCGGTTTCCTCCAAGTCGGCATGCTGTGCCGGCAGAGGGCTTGGCCAAGTGGGCTTCCTGAATGAACGGGAGAGGAAGTGGAGTAATAAGGAAGAGGAAGGGGGTGTGGGTTTAAAAATAACCTGCCTATATAAGCTGAGACAAGAGCCCACTCTGTCTCAGACTCTCTCTCTGCTCCAGCACTGCTCTGCCTCAGCCAGAGGTTTGTTCAGAGAATTTGTCCATTATCTCTTTCTAACACACACACACACACACACACACACACACACACGCACAAAACATCACGGCTTTCCTGCCGTGGAAAGTGGAGAAATCAAAGCAGGTGAAGACATAAAGTATGTGCATTGAAGAGAGCTACTATATCTCCAAACAGACTGCAATAAGTTTGACAGAGGGAGAAAGTGCCGTCTGTTTCTTATAAGAAATAAAGGTTCGGAGCAGAAACACATTACTGTGATGAGCCTCCAACAACAGATACTTTTCCTCGGCACACTGTTAGCCAGGCTGGATTCTGATATTAGATTGGTACAGAGCTGTGTGCGCAGTTGTGAAACCCTGTGTTTTTCAGATGTTTTAGCCAAGCTTAATGACTCTCTGGTGTTTTAACAGAACATCTGTAACCCTGGCACAAAACTGGATTTGCACATGGAAGAAGATTTGTAGAGAATCTCAAACACAACAGCTTTATACTGATTGGTTGCTCTTTGTGATTTGTCTTCTGTGTAACACTATGTTCACAAGCTCTTTTTGAACAAAAGAGGTGGACTTATACAGCAAGCATTAACTGCTAACTGCTGCCAAGTGGACCTGCCGTTAGGTGCTTGCAGCTAGCAATCCTATTTGCTGACTCAGCCCTGGGGTGCTAGGAGTGACACCCGGCAACAAAACCACCTCATACTGTATTCCCTGTCGTCAAACTGGCCTCCGTCTTCTTTCTTCTTGTTGTTCCATCACTAGGAGCTGCTAGTCCCACCAGAGTCAGTGGACCGTCAGCTATATGGCAAGGGGTATCACGCACATTCAGTGCTATCGGCTACTGTAGACGCCAATCAGTATCCCGTCGAGTCCTTCCTCAGCTGCCTGTTCCGAAAATATTGAATATTTGTTGAAAATATTGAAAAATGACCATCACAGTTTCTTGGAACCTAAGGTGATGTTGTCAGATGTTTTGTTCAACTAGCAGTCAAAAACCCAAAGACTTGAGAAAAATCGATCACTGTGTAAAGTGAGTGCGACTGTTGGATTATCAGTTGTGGAAAGGTGTCAGACGCAGCCCCCTGATCCTGCTGGCAGGAAGTTGATTTTGGGGAAGACAAGCATGTAATTGGCCCAGCTGTACCTTCTATCTATAGAAAGAGGTCTGGAGTGGTTTAGAATCTAATCAAACATTTGAATGATTAAAAAGACATACAGCTAAAATGTTTTGAATATATTATAATATGATCTGAAAATTGGCAACAACATAGAGACAGCTAATTATGTAATGTAATAATGAGTCATTGTTATTTTTCCAAATCATTCAGACTCAAATAATGTGTATCCCAGGAGACATAATTCTTTTAAAGGAACAGTTCACCAAAAAAATGTAAAGTCATCATCTCCTCCCTGCATGCTGATGAAATTCAGGTGAAGTCTCGTAGTCCACAAAACATTTCTGGAGCTTCACAGTAAAACAGCATTGCAGCATTTTGCTAAACAACTGAAGTAGCTGGAGACTTATTTTAAAATGGAAAAACAGCCAAGAAAACATCAAATGGCTCCATACAGCTTGTCTGCTGTAATCACAGTCTCTGGAAGCCCCAAGATCACAAACTGATTTGATAAAGCGTTAGTTACACCCTCAATGTGCAGTTGAGCTTGTGCACCTGCTTCAGACAGGATGTACTTTTAGCTTAGCAGCTACATTGATGATTTCAGCTTAAAAAAAGGGTGTAAATAATTTCTTTTCATATCAGTTTGGGATACCAGGGCTTCTGCAGACTTAGATCACACCGGACAAGCTGTATGGAGCCATTTAATGTTTTTAAAATACAGGAATTCTGAGATAGTCGATACATTGAAAGGCAATCATCTAACAATACATCACAATATCTGTCTAACTGAAGAACACCTTTTGAGTTAAAATGTTTGGGTTCAGCTATACCTCATTAAATTATTTTCAGTCAACTTTACACCACAAGAACAAAGTGACTATGGTTAGTTACATTTTCAGGGTAATCTGTATAGGATATGTATCGTTAACCATATCACAAGAGAAAGCGATAAGATGTATTGCTGTGTATTTTGTCCCTCCCATATTTAACATCATATAACATGCTCAAGGATTAGGGGCATTTTCACTACAAACCATGGACGTAGGAAGCATTTAAAATGTGGGTGCAGCAATTTTATCTGAGATTTCAGAGTTCTGCTCTAGATTTTTGGGTGTTTGTATAATGTGTATTTGTCATATCATGTATTATGGTGTATTTTAACAGGTGGTTGGATACTTTATCTGGCTATAGTAGCAAGAGAAAGGCTTATCACTAGGCTACATTTTACAAGTGCCCCAGATCACACATTTCAATATATTCAAAAGCTAAAAGTATGTTAATTGATTCAATTACTAATTTAGCTTAAATAAAAATGGCAGTGAATTGAACTGCAAGACATTAAAATAAATGTTCTACCCAATTTAAAAGTGCAAACATTTATTTAATGAGTAATAGTTTTATAAATATATATATAATTTAATTCACATCAAATTATATTTTAAAAAGTAAATGTATTTAATTGATCACTATTAGTTTCCAATTAATTTTAATAAAATCAACCCTTCATGAAACCCACAGCCACTAAACATAGAATTAGGGAATAGCACATCAGATAACTTATTCTTGTCTCTTTTGTAGTCTGATTAAAGTGACTACGAGGAACTTTCAGTTTTTGTTGATTCTAGCAGCCCCTTTTGACTAAGGCGGTACGACACCAGTGCCTGCTGTTGTGAAGATCTTTCTAGGTAGTGCATTTGTTTTTGAAAGTTTTGTTTTGTTTTTTGACAGAGAGGCCCCTGGATGTGATTTTATATGTGATATATGTGATCAGGTGTTTAAATTGGTTGTTTAAAATAAACAGCCAATGGTGGAGCTGATGCAGCGGACTGTGAGCCATAGTTGCCCCGCTAAACACACCACTAAGGCTGGATTCGCATTGGATCCGGTGCTGCAGGTTTCCCCATTCATTTTTATGATGGTTGTTTTTTTGTTTTGGCTGCAGCGGTGCGGGCTGCAGGGGGTTCCGCAAAGAAACGCAGCCAGCTATGATGGAAAAGTTGAAGTCAACTCCACTTTTGGAGAAACACAGCCCAATGTTACGATCTGACTACGACTGAAGCCACAGTGGAGTGTAAAGTAATGTGTTGTGTGTATTCACTCACTTTGGCTTTGTGCACCAGTTTAAAACACATCATGGAATGACACTCCCACACGACTGTCACAGCTGCAGCGGACGGGCTGGGTGGTGGAGCAACAGCTGGGCAACCCTACAGAGAAACTCAGTGAAGAGCAGCTCCAGAGAATGAGTGACCCCAAGAGGAGCAGCAGAAGCCCGGAAGAGAGGCTGAAGAGACTGGTGTGTTTACCTGAAAAAGTACAGCTTATAAACCGCCAAACACAGAGAGCTACTGAGTGAGTTAACAGTTTCAGTCAAGCATAGAGAATGCAAGCAACAAAGCCAACCAATCAGATCAGTAGGATCCACGATAACACGTCAGTCTGTGTGTCAGTCTGCTTCGGTGCAAGGTAGCAGCGAAAAACGTGGTATGGAGATTTTTTATTTGGGCATTCTCTCAATAAGCAAGCGGAATGGATTTAATAGCTAATGTAGCACAGACGCAGCACTATGAGAAGAGCACCAAGTGGGTAAAAACGGACGCGTATTCAACATAGGAAAAGTAGGGGGGTCAAAATTACTCATTTTAAAAAGTGAGTGGGACTTCGGTGTGACGCCCATGCTGCAAACAAACTGATCCCAACTGAAAACACCTCAATTTACTGTCTACAGCCTTTCAAATGTATGTATGTGTGTGTGTCAGTATATGCTCATTTATAACTGAATGCTTTCATTAAGGGAATGAGTCTGAAAAAGTTAGTGTGGCAGTCTTTGAGAGTGAGGTTTGGCGGAGCCTTGTTGTGCCATGATATAAATCTCAGTCTAAACAGTGACACAGAGCCAGAGCCAAAGGCTCGCACAGAGAAACACCCAACGAGCCAGCCAGGACTCACTTCCACATGGAAATCATCCACTGCTCCAGCATGGTGTGACAACAGGACAAAACACACACACTCAGCCTCTCAAGCACAAATGGACACATTTCCATGCAAAATCTCAATTCTTTCAGCATGTTGAGAGCAGTTTTCAGTGCTGGCTGAGAGAGCACGGGTCAACTGTTCATGTCTCAATTAAAGAATTAGATCACCTTAGCACAGTGTGAAAAAGAGCAGTGTGATCCTGCTGTGCGGGGAGAGTCTGTGTTCAATATGTATTCAGTTAGAGCTACAGCACCATCAGCAAGGACACAGGTCACTCTCAGCACATATGGATCATTACTAAACCATGAATCAGTGTGTTTGGAGAAGGAGAAGACAGGAGAGACAAGATGGAGATGAAAGTGGATCAGCCACTGGAGACATGAGATGAGGGAAGAGAGCAAGAAGACAAACATTGAGCTTAGCGCAGAGTGCCAGAGCTGGAGAGGAGCTGCTGCTCTTCATCTGGTATTGAAGCATGTAGAAGCACGCTGTCATTACCAAAGTGACAGCAAGGAGACGATAGGAACATGTTCTGTTAGTGAAAACTATGAAATAGAGAGCAGGACTTTATCCCACAGGCAGCATGACAGACACCACTGCTGGCATGGAAAGAAAGACAAAAATAAATAAATGAATAAATATCTGCATTTGTGTGACAACATTAAAAACAATCCTTTACTTAATTTGTTTTTAGTGGAAAATACATCATCCTGACATTAGACACATTGCTCTGATGAGTGAACTAAAAACCTTGAGGTAACTCACCCTGTCTTTGTCGTCTTCCATTATTGTGTTGTTGTAGCAACTGTCTTTGGCAACTTGTACAGAAGCGCCCCTCCCTACACGCAGAACACTGTGCGTAGGGCCCCACGATCCATGGGGGGCCCCATTTTGCGCAAGGGGACGCATTCTCTGCAAATGCGCAAAGGATGCGCATCGCTGCCGGGAGGCGCGCGTAGAGCACGAAGTCAGCCCGAGGCAGGAGAGAGAAAAAAAGAGACGAGTAATCTGACACCGCACACGTTGCCGCAATGATTGACAGCACGCAGCACCTGACCAATCAGCGGTCAGATGCGCCGACAGGCAGTTGGATGCAGGTGGAGAGATGGCCTCCAAACGGCAATATGAATCGGGAGCAGGCAAAAGAAAGAAAAAGTCAAAACAAGAGGAGGCTCGTGCTTCACTTGAAGGTGGGTATGTTGTTGAAATAAAAAAGAAAAACTTAAACATAAACATTAACACCCCAGCTGCTAGCCTGCTAATCATGAGACAGAAGAGAGGATAATTCTGGACTGGAGATTAAATTTTCCAGCGGGCCTGATTATCATTTATTGAATGTCTTGTTAACTGCATATACATTCACCTCTGTTGAAAAAGGAGTAGTTAATTGACCAGTTGGTGGTCTATGTTGGCTCAGGTTTATAGCCTATCAATCTATGCTATCAATAGAAGTGTTGGGCTATTTTTATGGAGGTAAAATGTCGGCATCTCTTGGTGAATTTAATTCATAACAGTCATATAAGATTAGATAAAATAAGATAAATTAAGATAATCCTTTATTTGACCCACAATGGAGTTGCAGCAGCAAACAGCAGTTTAGGAATATGGAACCTAAGTACAAAATGTAAAAATAAGTATATAAAAATATTTAAATATAGAAATATAATCAAATCAAATCATAATGAATATTATTATTAGTTGTAGTCGTATTTGCATTAATTGCATTTTAATCTTGTGAGGCTAGTGTTTACATTAATTTCATTGTGTAATTTACCATTAAGACCAAAACAAATCTTAATAATCTGCTTGTATGATGGATTTCTTGTCATAACAGGTTCAATGCTGAAGTTTGTTACTAAGGGTGACACGGAGCCAGCGCCCAGTACATCACAAGGGCCATCAAGCACCATGTCTACTGAAGCAGCCTGCATCTGTAAAAGGCTTGTTCCATTGTTGAAAGAGGCTGTTCATTTGATTTGTTCCTACTAATAAAGGTTGTAAACCTAAATGGCCTTTCGTGATACAGTCATTTTGTAATGGGGGGGCCTCAAAATAAAATTCTCCTTAGGGCCCCAATTTGGCCAGGGGCGGCCCTGAGTTAAAGTCCCCAAACTTAATGAGGAAAAATCAATTTGACAGTCAGCCCTCCTGACCAAGTCTTTATTGAACTTCCCCCCGGAAAACTATATCCCTCTCTGCAAGTGAGAGCCAGACAGGGTCCGCTGTTTACTGATGGTGATTATGTGATAAATTTCAAGCAAAAAGTGTGGGTGGGTCAGGATCTCAATCACAACACATTATAACATCATCCATATGATTATAAACAGTTTGCTGAGACATTTTTAGATTTACAGGTGGTAACGTGAACCAACAAAAAAAGGCGATGTAGAGGCAAGACTTTGTTGCGGTGCTATTGCAGAATCTCTGACTGAAAAGGGCTAATGTCATTCAGTCCAATATATATTCAAAAGCCAAAAAAATGTTTCATCATCCATTGTTTAATACATCCGAGGATACACGTGATTCTGAGTAAGAAAGAACACTTTAGTGTCAGAGGGCTGTGAGAACATCTGACAGTGGTTTGTCCAGTATGATGAGAGTAGATCAGCACACTGACAGCTGAAAGGTTTGACTGCACAGCCACATGTTAGAGCTAGGCAAGCTGACTGTTTCACTGGGTCAGAAAGTGATGTGTGAGTCATCCTCTGCAGCCCAGCAAGACGAGACTCTGATCACACTGAGGCCTCAGCTGTCAATCATTTCACTGTGGGTACAACCTCTGTCTCTGTCATGTTCCCATACAATAAATGATGGCATACAGCATGGTCAAAGACTTCAGTACTACATATCAGCAGATGAATGTGGAAGCGAAAACCACAGGACAAGGAGACTCACATACTGATTAGCACACATCATACTGTAAGTATTCAGATGAACACACTTGACTGAAATGCTCTCACCCTACTGTATGATCCTGACAAACAACGCTACAGTGACTCACTCAGCATGATCAGGTTGGGTCACCATATTCACTTGTCTTAATACATCTGTCATATACACTATACATCAGACAGCTAGCACACAGCCAGCTGCTTGACCAGAGTTCTTGTAACACTGACCCGAGAGAAAAACAATGATTTTACCACTGAGTCTCTGACGTGCTGCCATATTGAAATTTATACAGATCAACTGAAATAAAATATAAATAACTTAACTTACTCAATGATATTGACCAACATATATGTTTAATTATATGGTGTATTTTTTATTCTGTCTCAAAATGACGTCATCAGCAGATTGAGTGAATGTGTGTAGCGCTCAATCCACAAACGCAGATTCAGCACTTCACACACACAGTTGTAAATTTACAAATGACATTTCATGATAAATGCACACACAAAGTGCAGTGTATTGTTACAAATCACAAAAGATGTATTTACAAATATACAAAATCAATTACAAGTCACGAGAAAGGATTTTGTGTTTGTGGATACACTGTAAAATTTTTCACTGTAAATTTACAGTAAATTACTGGCTACTAGTTGCATTACTTTCACAGTAATTTTACAGTAATTTATTATAAATATTTCACAGTAATGTACTGCACATGTTTCACAATAATGTACTGTAAATATTTCACAGTAAAATACAATGCAACTACAGCTGTATACTGTAACTTCAGAGTTGCCATGCCCATGGAATTACTGTGATATAACAGTATGTAGCTGTGGAATTACAGTATCTTGCTGTATGTAAATTACAGTAATTGCCTGTATTCTTACATTTTTACTGTAAAAGTAATGCAATTCAGTAGCCAGTAATTTACTGTAAATTTACAATTTAAATAATACTGTAAAATATTGCAAATTTGACTTGTTAACTGTGGTTTTACCACACAAACATGTTTTGGATTTGCTAAATTAAATGTCAAAACAAGAACAAAGAAAACAAAGACAATACTCATTTTAATTTTTTAATAATAATAAAACTATTCAACAATTTACTAAACTGTCTCTGAACATAAACATGAACATGAATGAACATGAATTTTCATTTTTAAAGAGCAGATTCAGCTATTAAGTGCTGATATATTCATTCCCTGTCTAATGTCAATATTGATACCAATATTGATGTGTTAGATGGCTGGGGTAGTTCTGTAATCAGATTACAGCTCAAAATCATACTTTGGTATCACTAACTGAATCTATGAATCAATCAATCGATATTAAATCGAATCAATATCGAATCGTGATTAATCGATAGCAGGAAATTGGTTATGATACCCAGCCCTACAATTTACAGCGTGCTCACGTGTTGATTGATGCCTCCAAGCTTCTTCTTTGACTTTGAGCTCATCTCAGGGTTAATGCCCAAGAAGCACCTGTAAACAATAAGCAAAGACAACTTTCCGTTTTATAGATTTAATATTGCATTGTTTATCCAAGGCACATGCAGTGGTGCTCCTTCCCCTTTAACTAAATCCTACACCAAAGAAATTAGTATTGAAAGCCAAGCAAGATTGATACAAGCAAGCAAATCAGGTGTGTAGAAATTGAGATACACATGGAAACATTGAAAAACAAACACTTGTTTAAAAAAAGTAAGAATTAAGCAAGCATGCATGCTATCAAGTCAGCCACTCGACACCCGAGTTAGAATGGTGGATGGGGTGACAGTAGTGCCAAATATTAGAAGGGAACATAGGATTTTTCCATTACTATTTTCCATTATACTGAGACAATAATGCACTAAAATTGATGAAGTTTGTTACCAAAAAGGAGCACATGTCCACAGCTCACAGGTTGTGTGCTCTCTTTGCCATGCTATCAAAAGGAGAAAGTTGAGGAGTGTTGGGCTGCTGAATTTGATTCAGATTGACCAAATACAGAGGGCAAATTAGAGAATGCTCAACCATAGCGCTCACTCTCACTGTGTTTACATTTCTGTTCTAAGAGAATCACATGAAGGATTATTTCAGTTTGGAAATGTCAGACATTGACTGAAAGCACTGAGAATGTAGCGCTGATAAAATCAAATTATCAATAAAGCATTGGAGGCAGGCAAAAATGCCAAATGAACAACCATAAATGCTATGCAAGCAAGATAAGAAAGCAAGATGGTTTATCAAGCAAGAGGGTCAAGCAAGCTATCCAGTCCAGTGTTAATTTAAGTGTTACAATACCTTTGGATAAACTTCAAAGTGCATGAGCTATCCTCACGATACTGCAGATTGAAGTTATAGTAGCTCGCAAAAACCGCAGCTATCCCATTGATGAAGCGGTCATGTGGTCCTATCACCACCTGTCCTTCAATGGACAGCATCCAAGCGCTAGGCTTCATCATGTTGCCTGAAATGAACAGAGATACCCATCTTACACTATTGTAAAGAAGTGGAATGGTGCACAAGAGAGGAATGCTTATATTTCATTCATTTAAATGTTCAGCAACATTGAATGCTTTTGAAAACTGTGACCCACTCACTGACCATTGTTACTGGTCTAATTGACTGTCTCTTGCACACCTGGCGCCAGAGAACATTAAGCCCTACCTTGTTCATGCAATTTTTAAGTCTCTAAGATTTGGTTTTAACTAGGGATGCCCTGATCATGTTTTTTTTACCACCTATCACTGATCTCCATCATTAATGAGCCATATCGGTTGATCCAATCTTTTTACTGGCAGTGAATATATTTGAATATATTCATTCAAAGTACAATATCAAAAAGAGAACCACTTGATTTTCTCAGATTAATTACAGTTTTTTGCTCCTTTGGGTATGTGTTCTTTTTACCTCAACAGCCTGCTCCACGAGTCACTGTCGTTGTTGTTTAAACTGCCTCTGAAAAAGAATGGAGAGCAATTAGTGACAGATCATATACTTTAAGCTGGAAGAGATTAGTTGTCAAGCAAATACTCATGCATATCCATCCTATCGATATGCAAAGACCACCAAATGAAAGCACATAATTTGAGCTTTCCAAAGTTATTTGTTACTTGTCTGTGAGGCAAAGCTGTGTTGAGAAAAACAGCTTTGAAATGACTTAGTTGCTGCAGCTGGAGGCTAACGTTAGCTTACTTTAACTTTGACTTTCACGCTAATTCACGGTGAAAACACCGCGTATTCTCAGTCGAATAACTCACACACTATGCCTCCTAACGACATGTGAAGACCATTAAATGAAAATACATGATTTCAGCTTTCCAAAGATATGTTACTTCTCTGTGAGGCAAAAAACGGCTTTGAAATGACTTAAGAGCCAAAACAGTGGAGCATAAAGTTACGTTACCTTCGTCCAAAAGACCGTTCATTTACTAACTCACACAACTAATAGAAAGTTGTGACAAGCTGTCTAATATTTTAGGCTAATGATGTTAATCTTACCTTCGAGCTCTTCTGTCGGTATGTGTGTCGGGTCGTAACATTATCCACCATGGATGTATAAAGAGAACGGTATCCAATGCACCCATATCCACCTGTTGTCTTTTCTTGATCCCACAATGCAGCGCGGTTCAAGCGCAATTCAAGTTTTACAGTAATTTGTTGTGTTATCACAGAGGATGGTTTGAATACAGTATTTTACTGTGAAATAATACAGTAAAATGTTGTGAAATCCTGGTATCAGTTTTTTCACAGTAATTTACTGTCTGCATTGATTTCGCAATTCTAAATTACAGTATTATATTATGATTATTACAGTTAAAGCCTGTAAAGTGATAATACAGTAATTTATTGTGAAATGTTACAGTTAAATATTGTTAAATCCTGGTAACATTTTACAATGTAGCGAAACTTGTTTGTAAATCATGGAATATTTGTCGATCATGGTTCATGCATTTACAAAGAGTTTTGAGATATAAGTGTGGGACATTTCTCTTTTATTGATGAGTGAAGGATCTGTTTAGTTGTCAAACTGAACACCATCAGACTGACACACTCCTGTCGCATGCTGCCGGCTTACCATCTCACACAGACATCATCTTGCCTCTGTTGTGGCTCTGTTACAGAGGTGGAATAAAACTGTCCCCCCATTCCACCTCTGTAACTGTCACAAAGATGGAGAGGCGGAATAATGGCACAATATTACCACGTCGAAAAGGCAGTGTGAAATGGGCTTGTGTCTGCCAACTGGCTGTCCAGCTGCCATTTTTAATGAAGGAGAAGCCCTGAGACAGGTAGACTGGTAGTGCTGATTGTTGTCTGTTGTCTTCTTGAGTCATTAAAGGACTGAGGTGAGGTGTAGGTCAGGATTTAGATCTGCAGGTCTGATCAAGTCAAATCTTTATTACATGCAGATTTATGTTCATGCAGTGTGAGTCAGTAACACCTTTTATGATAAGTATGTACGTATATGTGATATTTAATATAGATCTGATATGCACTGCAGTAGTGTTCCTCAATTTGTACATCTAATGACACAGCTTATTACCAGCTGGGTAAAGTGAGCACCCTCAGACGTTCAGGGGCCATAGAGGCCCCAGACTCCTTGTGGAAAAGGAGCACTCTGTAGTTTTGGTGAAGAAATGTTAATGAGAAGAGAAAGTTAATCATTGGCTGATTTTTTTCTGCCTAAACAAACTATATAAACAAACAACTGTTTTACTTTGTTTATACGTGGCGGACCCTGCCACCTTTCTAGCTTTAAACAGTCGCCCCATTCACACTGCCCTTTGAGGGCGGGGATCCTGCGCCAATTCTCTGCATCCTCCTCTGTGTGAAGGTCTCAGATGCGACGAGGGGTGAAATTTCTCTCAGAGGCGCATCAGAGGTGCAGCATAGGCGAACCGTACCTGTGTGAATGGATAAGCTGGCGGCGCGGAGCGGGGCGTGTCGATCTGACAGTGATGACTAAACAGATCCTTCACTCAACAAAATAAAGAGAAATGTCCCACAAAGCAATGTTACAGGACCAAACAACAGTAAAATAGTAACTGGTAGCGTCTTTGGCAACTTACGAGGAAAAAAATACAGCAGTTATACGTGGAGAAGCCTCTGTCATTCTGTCTGTCATCCTGTCCGTCCTACTGACTCTTCGTCACATTTCTGCCCGAAAAACAGCGTCTGTTCCCAGCAAAAAACTTTAACTCACCATGTGTTTGTCTCCTTCCACTATCGTGTTGTTGTAGTTACTGTCTTGAAAAAAATCACTGCAACGGTCAACGCCTCTTTTGGATCTGCAGCGCCGGCTTTCTGTGTGAATTACACACTGCTGCATCTTCACGCTGGAGCTGCTTGGCTCTGTGTGAACAAACAATGGCTAGTGTTCTGGGACCTTATTTTCCTCTGAGAACAGCTTGTTTATTCACTTATGGATGCATATTTCTGTTTGAGTTATTACCTCATTAATATTGTTAATATTAAAAGTATGAGTTTGAATTTCTTCTCCAAAACTACATAGTGCCCCTTTAAGATGGTTCGTGGTCATTTGATTTGATGCTAATTTGTTTGGGATTCTCTATCACTAAAGCACATCATCACATGAAATGATCAGGTTAGTCCTGAATTATTACAACAGAGTAGTGTAGGCACATCTCACAGTAGGGATCACAGCTGTGTTGGCAGAAATCTGTATTAAGACAACGACTCTAACGCAGAGAGAGCAGCTGAATATTGAAATATAACACATGTAATAAACTCTTCTACAGAGACTCTGGATGTATGAGACAAGAGTGGTAAATATGTTGGCACAAAGAGAGGACTCTGCCTTCATGAAATTATTATCTTGCGTGCTGATGGCAGGTCGGTTGAGGTAAAAGACATTATTTACACCCTTGACGTGTGGTCGAGCTTGTGCACCCACCTCAGACAACAGACAAGCTGTATGGAGACAATTGATCTATTTTTGATTTTTTTGTCCATTTTAAAACAAGTCTCCAGCTACTTCAGTTGTTTAGCAGAATGCTGCAACTCTTTTACTGTGAAGTTCCGGAAATGTTTTGAGAACTACAAGACTTCACCTGACTTTCATCAGCATGGAGGGAGGAGATGATGACTGAGTTTTACTTTGTGGGTGAACTGTTCCTTTAAATCAACAAAAATCAATCAACAATAAAAAAAAGTGTCAGTGCATTAGTAAACATAAATCACAGTAAGTAGAGCTCATTTAAAATAAAATGAGTCAACAATTTTAAAGTGCTTCTTGATACTTTTCTAATTGTTTCTTTACTCCACCAGGTTTCTTCAGCTGTGCAGTCATCACTTAAGCCCTTTTCAAACAGAGACTCTGCATTATCGCCACAAAGAAGGCTCGCCTTTACCCCGCCTCTGTTTGTTCATACTGAACCAAGCAGAGCCAGGGTAAAGCAGCTCCCGTGTGTCATTTCACACAGACGCCGCCTCGCCTCTGAGCCGCAGTGAAACTGTCCCCCCTCTCCACATCTGTAACTTTCACACTGACGGCGACGCATGATTCCCGCTCTGATAAGGGCAGTGTGAATGGGGCTTAAGACTGCAGGTAAAAATTCATATGGTCTATAAAATAAAGAGTGCGTGCAGCCTGCGGGAGGAGGGGGAGGAAGAAGAAGAAGAGAGAGTAGTTAGTGTGAAGAACTGTATGATCCACGAGTTCTCTTTGTCTTCTCATTTTCTGACAAATACAAAATCCCTCTTTCTCCGGAGACACAGAGAGATGCTTCCCTCGTAATCATCGACATTGTATTTTTGCCAACAAGTGTGCACGTTGTCACAGGTCCAGATACACAGTGAACAAACACATGGATGAAACGAGCCGATAATAATCAAATAACGCAGCATTAACTGTGTGTGTAAAAGACACCGTATCCAAATGCGTAACGCGCAGGGCACCTGCGGCATCTCTCCTCCTCTCTGTGCGCAGCCTGTTTCCTTTAGTATCGGTTTCGTTGCTCTTTTTCAACAAAGTGTTAATGACTTTTTGTGTGTGTCAGTGGTGCTGTGTAGGGGCGGTCTCTCTCTCTCTCTGCCCTGCCAGTTGTTGGTCAGGTCTGACGGAGGGCGGGTTCGTCCCTGAGAAGGTTAAGTAGCTGCCCGCAACGGAGCAGGCAGGGCATTCAGCAGCAGTCCGCATGCGACTCTCTCACCTCTTCTCTGCGACTGACTCGCAGGAAAACTCGGACTTTTATACCGGGGCTAAATTTAGGGGGCTGGCCGGTGCGCGGCGTCCCATCCTGGACGCACTTCCTGATTTGTGCTGCGGAGCAACATTTATAAGAAAAGCAGATTGTTCAGCCGCACAGGAGAGAGGAGCAGCAGCTCAGTGGACCGCAGAAGAAGCATCGCTCTGAAGCTTTTGACTCTTTAAACCCCAAGTGTCTTTGTTCAGTATTTATTAAGGAATTAATTTCTATCTTTTGGAAATGGCCTTGAGTGGGTCCATTTTACCTTCAATCTCTACGTTTGCCAACCAAAAGGAGAAATGTTGGGAAGATGTAAGTTATGTTTGATTTCATCACACAACTCAATTCACTTGTGTTGCTGGTGTCAGTGTGTCCTGTCATGTACTGCTGCTGTTCGTTTGTTCCTCGGCACTCACATTGTGTTATTATAGTTTCTAAGTGACGTTCTTCGCTCTCGGCGCACTTTATGTGCTCTTCTCGAGTTATTGTATCTAAAGTGTTGTGAAACATTGTTGGTTGTGGGTTTTTGAAACAATATATTGTGTTGTCTCCTCCCTGATCCAGAGATGGAAGGGCGACATGAGCAGCGCTGTGCTCAGCATGGACTGCAGCTGTCTAGGCAGAAAAGACGAAGAGGACCTGGATAAGTTCTTGGATCTTGAGTTTATTCTCGCTAACACCGCCGTCTCTGACAGCGTCTCAGGGACTGGGCCAGAGTCCTATCGGCTCCAGGACTCCGGGACGTCCGCATACCACCAGCAGCAGCAGCACAACGGGATTCCCCCGCAGCCTTTCACTTACACCTCTGCCCCGAACGTGAGCAGCCCACCTCCACCCTACAACAGCCTGATGGCGGAGCTCCTCCGCTCCGACGTGGACACCAGCTTCCTTCCGGGGAACAGCCCCAGCATCCAGGGCAGATTCCTGATCAGCTCCACGCCTTTCCACACCGCTCAGGATTTATTCCCCGAGCTTCCGAGCATTAAAGCGGAGCCAGCCTCTATGGACACGTACGGCCCGGTCATAGGTCTGGTCCCTCAGAGCTGCACCAAAATCAAGCACGAGGGGAACGTCTCGTGCATGATGTCCTACGAGCAGCAGCCTCGGCTGGCGAACTCCCCGCAGGCTGCGCTGGGCAACATGACGCCGCCACTCAGCCCGGACGACCTGAGGAGTAACTCCACCTCGCTGACTTTCCCGCAGAGCTTCCACCCGCACCGCCGATGCGCTCCGGGGGGATTTCCTCACCCGCACAGCGGCATGCAGCTGCCTTTCCCAGGGGCCCACCACCACCAGTTCCCCGGCATGTTCGGGGAAGACGCGGCCATGGGCATGCCGCAGCAGCCGGCTGCCGGCCACCGGATGCTGCTCACCCCGCCGTCCTCCCCGCTGGACATGGACACCAAACCGAAGAGGGGTCGTCGGTCCTGGCCGAGGAAACGAACTGCGACACACACCTGCACTTTCAGCGGCTGTGGAAAGACCTACACCAAGAGCTCCCACCTAAAGGCGCATCTCCGGACACACACAGGTGAGGTGTGCGTGTGACGCGTGCTGGACGCTTTGTTTACCATTCTATTATTTATTTATATATATTAATATTATAATCCCTCATAACGACCTGCTGTCAAACTCTGAGCTCGCTCACGGCTGTTGTGTTTGTGTTGACAGGAGAGAAACCCTACCACTGCAGCTGGGATGGCTGCGGCTGGAAGTTCGCTCGTTCCGATGAGCTCACACGTCACTTCCGGAAGCACACTGGACACCGGCCGTTCCAGTGTCACCTGTGTGAGCGGGCCTTCTCTAGGTCCGACCACCTGGCGCTGCACATGAAGAGACACATGTGAGGACAGTCCTGTGGGACACAGACTGAGCTGACACAGAGACACGTGTCATAATAAAGAAGGAAAATACATAAATAGAGACTCCAGGAATATAAACTTTAGTGGTACCATGACAGCATAAACTGCCATACAGTGTGATGAGGCCACTGTTGACTGCACTGTGACACCTATAGGTATGTTATAGGAATATTAGAGTGACTCTTCATGGGGCAGACGGAGCATCTACACCAGATGCCTTCAAATGATATTTTGTAAACAAAATCTATTTAAAAAGTATTTCTGACGGAAGTGACAAACAAGGAGCAGATAGAGCCAGCCACACAGACACACACCAAAGTGTTTTTTGTAACCATGTAGCTGGTACTACTTTTTGTATGGAGTGCTATTTATATAGAGAACAAATTAAAGGAACATTCCACTAAACATGTCAGGCACATGCTGCTGAAGCAACTGGAAGCAGACAATCCTTTGAAGAGCAATGATTACTTGTTGTATTGTCACCATGAGTGCCTTCTATAACCATAATCTCCACTGGCTCAGACACAATCACAGTTTTATTCTGTGTCTTATTTTGTAAGAGTAAGCAGCACGAGAAACAAGCTTTGAGACAATGTTTTGTTCTAAAACTGCCTTTCTTTGTGTCCTTGTTGAAAGCTTGAATAGATTGAGTCTGTGTGTTTTCTACTATTTGAAGTCAGGCTCTCAGAAGTCAGACGTCACCTCAACAACAGCTGACTGACAAAGGACGACACAGTCTTTGGCAAAAAGCCATGTTTGTTTGTGCCTTGAACACATGTACTGCCTTGTAAATATATTTTTTTATATAATGTAAATAGTTTATTTTAATGTACATATTAAACTAAATGAACAACACGATTTCTGAGTCCTAAGTTTGATTGACAATGCTTAAGATAGAGGCTTAGCAGTTATGTACACATACATACGCGAGCTGGCCTGGGACCCCCTAAAACCTCCACAATCAGCAACAAGGGGCTGTGAGTGTATCACTATGGGACAGAGCAATGAGACAAAATGGTTCAGTACCAAAATATGTCTATTTTCAACTTCTCATATATGTGCAGGTTGTGTCCATATTAACTAAAATCAATCAATCAATATGACAACACACACACACACACATACACACACGCACCAAAAGCAATAAAAACCAGGAACTGAGGAAGCACTATTGTCATGAAAATACATAAATAAAATGCTATAAGTAATAAAATATATAAAGTTGAGTCCAAAAGTCTTAAACACCTCCCCACTGCACCCATCCCAACGTAACACCACCCTCTCCGCTACAAATGATAATGCACATGAATCACAGAATGTCCCAGGACCAACAGCACCGGCCAGGCTGGCATGGACCCCACAAGTCTGCACAGAACCCAAGGAGCCCCTGAAGGCAAAATGATTCTTATCTCTCAGATGGTTTTACCTGAATAATCTTCATATGCTCGAGGAGGTCAAATCATGCAGGACTTCACAGTAAGAAGTCAAAGAAAAAAATCAGCACCAACTTGTTTTTTCTACTCTCCTATCCTGGTTCTGAGGTTTAGGAAATGCTTTTCTACATTCCAAAGATCCCAAAATGTCTGGCTGAATTTTGGGACACTGTATGTAAAATGTTGTACAAACCATGTAGAATATTTCAGTTTGAAACGTGAAAGTAAAGCTTCAGGGGTTTAGAAGCTGGTTGGATCCAGGCCAGAGCCCAGAAAAGCCCAATGCTGCCAAGCTGGGACAGAGTGGTTGCCAGAGCACTGTGGCAGCTGCCTATAAATACAAACATTACATTGACATAATTACAGAGGCTGGATATAGATGGAGGCTGCGTCGGGGCATAGGGGCGAACTACAATGAGTGTGAGAGATGAAGGGGGAATACAGAGGAACCCTGTCTCAAATAAAGTGAAGAGCCACTGGGATAAAGGAAAGTTCAGCAGGAATGAGGAGAAGATCTTTTCTGTTCTCTTCTGCTGCCGAGCTGCTGGTAGGTATGAATGCGGGGGGAAAAGGCAATATTGTGTTGCATGTGTGGAGGATTTCACATGCTGTTGTTATTTGGACAGTCACAGATAAAAAAAAAAGACTGAGTTTCATGGTGGCTCCCTGCACGTCTGCTCAGCAATCACATGTAACCTTTTTATTCAAAAGAAAAGACAAAAACACTGATTCACTTTTCATGTTAAACAACTGAGTGCAAGCACTATGATCGCCTTCATGAAGAGACTGTGATGCCCATTTGCACAATTACTTACAGTTTTCCTACAGACTTTTTATCTCACCTTAAATGTGTCGTCCAGGTAGAAACACTTCATACAACTGACAAACTACACACCCTGGTTTGTTTGAAGCAAACTGAGGTTTCTGCAAACCACTGAAACATTCACATTTACACAAAACATGTTGTTTCACTTTCACATTAAATGTTTATGACCTGACTTTTATGCTGGAACATGGAGGGGACAGTTGTCAAGTTATTGGAAACAAGCCTAGGAAGCCAATGACCGCGTTCATGTCTGTGTTTCAACATTTGTAAACGTGACACCGCTGAATATTTCTAATGAGACTTTTCCAATGTGTTTTACTGTTATTAACGGTTTGTGGCAATAAAACCAGGTGTTCGTGTGTTTGTGCCTGAACCTAACCAATGCATAAGTGCAGCATTGTGCGAATAAAAAAGTGATAAATATCACAAACAAAACACAGCCAGCTGCGGCGAGAAGTTGAAGCTGATTCAACTTTTGGAGAAATGCAGCCCGATGTCACGTTGCGGTGGCCAGTCACATAATCATTGGCATGCTTAACCTACTGTGGCAGAGACATGGACGCAGATCAGAAGCAGAGTAGAACAGGTCAGTAGCGGGGCATGTCCTTTAGCATGGCTAAATGCTACAGAAGGAACACAACAACACACGCCGCAGCAACAGATTTCATCTGAATGAACCTTTAAGGTAACTGCTTTAGTGCTCGAACCTGGTTTTACAGTAAGTACGAAGTCTGTCCATATAAATGTGATAAGGAATTATTCTGGTACTACTACTACTCACTCACTTAGGCATGCACACACAGTCGCAAACATACACTCGTTAAGATATGATATGATATGGCTGGGCACTGAGGATCCAGGTGAGGAAAGCATCGTTGGGGAGCCATCCACGCCGGGAGGTCATGTAGATCCATGGCCACAAGGGGGCAGACAGAGGAGCCCACACCACGGCTGTGGAGATGGCCGTGGTGCAGTGCCACCCCATCCATCCAGGCCAGGACGGCCCCCAGGGTAGCACCCCCATAGGCGGACCACACTACTCCCAGCATGGAGCGCCCCCCGTGATTTGGCCGTCATTCCTGATAACAACGACAGTGAGACGGGTCAGAAACAAGCCTCCAGGTTGGTCACCACCACCTCTCCATTTCACACTTGGACTGGTGCAGCCGTCAGAAGGCCTGTGTGTAATTGTGGTTGTGAGAGGACACACACATCTCGGTGTCATATCCAGGATGGCCTCATGCCAACCCTGAGAAAAGAGGAACCACCGCCGCTATCATTAGTACATTTACTCTAGTGAAAAATCAAATATTCTCATTTCACTTTTCAGCTGGCTGCAGGAGGGTGGCTGCTGCTTCAGAGCGTGGGAAGCTACTGCCTGAGGGGCTCAGATAGTTTACATGTTTGTTTCTGCCTTCTCTCAGATCTGCAGCCGTGTGTATGCGTGTGTGTGTGTGCGACAGCTCCTGAAGACTCCTGTGCACTGTGATGGAACAGCCTGCTGGTTGTTCAAAAGTCAAGCTGAAATGAAAACTGCCTTTTTAACCATCTTATATCATTTACACTGTCGTACTATATTGAACAATATGTGTCATGAGTTATGTATCTCAGTCTATTCAGTTATGCTGGTTGATTCTGTTCTTCCATAATCCAGCTCTCCTGTCATTTCAGACCCTGCCACTCCCACCTGCCGGACCTTCAGCCAATAGAATCAACTCATCTGCTCACCTGCCCCAGTCACCTGTCTCCCATTGCCTCATTGACTCCTCTAGTATATGCAGTACACCAGTCCACTGTCCACTTCTCTGCCAGATTGTCTTAGATTTCCAGCATCATCTTAACCTGCAAGTTTAATAGTGATCTCATGTTTCGACCCAGCCTGTATATTTGGATCTTTTTTGGGGCAAAAAAAAGAAAATAATAAAAAATGATTACTGTACAGAAACACAAATGTATAACTTAATTCACTGATCTGAGTGGAACTGGGCTTTTTCACTACCAGAGACGTTTTCGGGTTTTCCTTCTAATGTCCCCCGGCTCTCAGTAATTTACAGAGTTTCCTGATGAACAGATGGCTTTATCCATCCATCGTCTGTAATCCTAAACAGGGTGACAATTTAGAGTGACTGATGTCTTTGGATTGTAGGAGGAAGCCAGAGTACCCCGAGAGAACCCACTCAGCACAGGGAGAAGATGCCTCAGCTAGGTCTTGAACCTTCATGCTGTAAGGCAACAGCTCTAACCACTGCACCACGTTGCTGGCAGATGACTTTACTTGTTGTAAAAAAGAATCGCTAAAAGGAACCGCTAACAGCAGCTAAAGCTTGATTTATGCTTCTGCATTGAACCTACACCGTACCTACGGCATAGCCTCTGCGTAGGTGCATGCCCTACAGCAAAGGCTGTACACCTCCCTAGAAACGTGTCACAGTGATACGGCCCACAACAACTTGATTGATCCACGTGGCAGAATCATATTTCTGCAGCAGTGCTGATAACAGGGATTGTGACCTGTAGTTCCCCCAGTAAACACACTGCACTCTTCGGCTGTTGCAGTCCCTCCTGACCAGCCAGCTGCTGCTCTTCTTGGGTTAAACTTCTCTCCAGAGCTGCTTTTCACTGCCAGAGTGTCTCTAGGCGAAAGAGAGTGGACATGCTGAATGTTTGAAGGGCAGGTTGCCCTTGTTAGTCAGTTACTGCTTGCTTGTTTAGTCATGCTGCTAATGTTAGCAGTCCTATTAGCTGACTAATGTTAGGCCCTGAGATGCCAGGAGCCAAACCGAACATCAAAATCATCTTCGGCCATCGGTCAAGGATACTGTGTTAGGTCCTGCTCGAGCTGAATTTGGCAAGCCCTCTCATCACTTAATTGGCGCCTCCCTACCTGACCATTTTTACAGGAAACACATAAATATGCAGAAGTAAATATAACTCAACCTTCTGTTTCATGGGGACTTTAAGTTCTCAAGGAGATCCCAAAGTTTCTGAAGATATGGAATATGTCCGATGGACTTTGGAGGGGATGTGTATAAAATGAGGCACAAAATGCCTATTGACTGCAAATGTACTGCCTCAGATCAGTGATGCTTTGGAACAAAGTGTTATATAAATGTGTATTTATTGTATATGTGATGCTATCATTGAAATAATTGCCTTGCCTCTGACTCTGAAGGGTTGTTTCGTCCAAAATACAAATAAAATATCAAGGTTTTGAGTCCAAATGGTCTCCATCACAACTGAGAAATCAAAACTTTATCTGTGTAATTTCACAATGCTATCCACCAAAAATAATTCTGTCTTCATCACACAGGAGAAGAGTCTGAGTTAGGGGTGGCGCTGCAGGCTAACACTAAGCTAGCTGCAGGCTAATGCTAAGTTAGCTGTGTCCTGTTCTTCGGATGCACGTGTGGCGACACGAGGAGACTGCTTTGTGCAGCACTTGATTAAGAATGAATTTCACGCCAAACAACGCCACCCTGGGGGTTTCACCCAGGGACCCCTTCTTTTAAAGGACTATTTCTCAACCAAAGAAGGCACTCAGGTCCGTTTTACAAGTGAGGCAGAGACAGCATTTCTGGTTACAAAAATAATTTATTAGTTAAATTTCAAAATCCTTAAAACTCCCAACATTAAGAGGTCACTCACTGGGGCAAAAAGGGGAACCAATCAGGGCTGAGACTTACTGGGGCAGATGGGTCCAAAACAAAGGGGATCCCAGGAACACCATACGTGAAGTAAATGAAAGTGAAACAAAATCAACCAAAAAAATCAAGTGCTAACACAAGAGGGACACCGCCACGGGGACACCAATCCGCCACCCTAGGCTCAGCACCTGAATGGGGGAGTCAGAGGACAGCAGGTGAGAAACAAAAGAAAATTAGATGTACCTAATCACAAAACACACATAAGAAATCAAGAAATTAAATATACCAAATCTCTAATAACTAAACAGAATAGCAAATCAAATAGAACTAACAAAATCTACATAAATCACCAATAAAATTTACCTGCAACCCCCAAGGTTATAACAGTCAAAATTACAGGTTGCAGTGAAACCACTTGTTACAAAAGAAAAATAAAGAGAATGCCATAAAGAGCAACTAATCATGAAGAAAATAAAATAAGAAACTTTCCCACTGTTCCCACGCACACAGGTTAAGATGTAACAGGTCCGACAATAAACAGCAATACGGCCACGTCCACGCCGAAACAAGAGCTGGACGAAGGAGCAGAAGCTAGTGCTTAGCCAGCTCTAGTGAGCAGCCGGGAGCCAGGCAGACAGCGTTGGAGCACCGCAACAGCATGTGCAAATGAAAGTCTGAAGGCGAAGCAGTGTGAAGCAAAGCAATAGCAACGAGACAAAGCAGCAGTGACTTCCTGCAGACAGGTTAGCGGGTGCTGTGCTGCTACACAGGTATCTTTAACCTACAATAAAAGAACAGATATGAGCAACTTACAAATGGCTGGAGGAGGAAGTTAAGGTTACCGTGCTACATACCGGTCAGGCAATCCCGGTCAGCACGGCGTGGAGCGAATCGATTGGCTACACGAGGGCAACCAGCAGCAGACAGCGAGCGGCACGCAGTGAGCGGTGAGCAGTGTGCAGCCAGCAGCAACACCCAAGCGAGCCTCTGAAATACAATAACCAGAATGAACAACTGGATGGACAGCGTGAGACCAGACTGCAGTCGCTGCCGCCAGTCTACCTGCCACCAAACGAAAGAGGCTCCGTCAAGCAAGACGACAAACAGGTGCCTTCTGCCCGCCTTTATAAGGTGCTCTCCCACAGTGATTGGCTGGGAAGAGCCACACAGCTGAAACCCACCATACACAACTTCATACTGCTACACACGCAAGAAGGAAGCGGGCTGGAGGAGAAAATATCTACTGTGAGAATCAACCATCCTGCTTTTGATTACGATGATTAAAGTTTATTTGGGTTGATTTAGAATGGAAATGTTGACACTCCTGGTGGGCAGACAGCAGATACAATACAGGAACTTGATGAAATTGCACATGTGACATACAGTAAAGCTCCATAATGAAGCATTCCTCAGGTCACTGCAGTGAGGTGAAGCTGACCACAGTTAAAGGAAATCCTCCAACACACCATGTGTTGTATTTTGTGTCAGTGCTTCAGAGGAACACTGATGGCTCCTCCGACAGGACATCAAGTCCAGCCCACTCCCAGCTGTTTTCCATCTCAGTTCACTTGACTGAGATACAAAGACAGGTAGAGGGGTTTGTTCTGGTTCCCTGGTCACACCTGACCCATTCATACACACTCTCAGTGAGGGCTGCACTACCACCCAGCAACTCCTCCTCCTCCAGCTTATAAAAATTCAAACATGTGACATTCCTGAAGTGTTCCTCCCTGTTCCGATGCAAGAAGGGACTTTTTCACTCCTTCTCCCTCCTACCTCACTATCCAAGACTAATATTTTTAGTCAACTGGAGGTTGTAAACACACTGACAAGCTCTTGTGCAACAGTTTATCTCAGAGGAACTCCCCTCCAGAGTGTCAAACAGCATATTCTCCTCCAACTCCAACATAACACACTCATAAAACCATGTGTGTGTGGAGAAAAGTGATACCACAGAGGAGTTCCTGTCAGCAGGGTTAAAAGGCCATTGAGGATATAGGAGCACCACAATTTGCATTTGAAACCAACACTGTGAAACATTTGAAGGCTCAACCTGATAATCCTTTGGTTAATGACATACTGACATGATATCGTGCTTATTTTAGTAAGTATGAAATTAATATTCACTGGACATAGTGAAAACAGTTTTCCAGTGAGATTCAGTGGACTTTATCAGCTGCTCGGGAAACATAAGATAGGACAGACCTTATTGAAACATCAGCCTAAACTTGAAAAATTTTATCTGAATGTATTTCCGGAGCCACAGGTTCCCAACACCGTCTGAGTAAAAGTGGGAATTCTATTCATGGGAAGAGGATGCCATCTACTGGGATAGGAGCACCACTGTGACTGGAACACCTGAGGGAGTCCACTCACAACATGAACAGGACAGAGGAACAGACTGCAGACATGTTTTATGCACACACACCGAGTGACTGTCAGTCAATCCATCCATCTGCCTCTGACTGTGTCCTCCTCCCTTCATGACGATCACATGCACCAGGCTGTGATTACTACTGCTTTCAATCAATTCAGTCCACAAAAGATTTCCTCCCTCTGCATTTATATATTTACTGTATTTCGTAGGCGATTTAATGCTCTTAAGCACACCTCTGTTTCATCTCAGCACACCCCTAAAATGTATAGATAATTATGTCTATATGTCTCTACAGACATTGACTGTGCTAAAGAACATTACATTTCTGTTTTTCCATAGATGGATATAGGCCATGACTTCTTTATCCTGCAAAACAGCCAGATTCACGTGAGAGTAAGGTTTTCATGTTCACTGACTACATTACCCTGGAGGAGAGAGAGAGAGAGAGAGAGAGAGAGAGAGAGAGAGAGAGAGAGAGAGAGAGAGAGAGACGGATGAATATGTAGTGTATTAACACTGTTTTCAAAAGTGGAAACTCCTCCTCTATTTATTTCTGTCTTAAATACTCTGTTTGCTGTATGTATTATCAGATTATATAACATCTTCTTGCTGCATACAGTATGTTTGTGTTTGTCAGTGCAAAAAGTGAAAGACGAGGACAGAGAGAAAGAACAGTAACGAAAATGTTCAGCTGAGGTGAAAAAAAAAATATCACTGATAGAATTTTAAATGTATGGGAGCTGAGCACCCTGTTGTACATACTGTATATGTGTGTGTGTGTGTGTGTGAGTGTGTGTGTGTGTGTGTGTGTGTGTGCGCGCGTGCGTGTGTTTGCAGCCAAGCTTGATTGAATACAGACTGGCTGCCTGTGTGAAGTGACTGACTGCTCATTACGTTTCTGTGTAAACAGATGAAATCAAGTCAGATTTGCACGTGTGTCACATCTCCAACAGATCTGGTATTTAGGCAGGTGACTTCTGTTTACACAGCCAGACCAGATTGTCACTGACTTTGCAGAGAAAAGCAGGACTCATGCTTAAAGGAACAAGAGTGAACATGTTGCTAACATGTGAGGCTGCACTTAATGCCGATGTTAGCATGCTAACAATGACAGTGTTAATATGCTGATAATTAGCAGCTATAATGACAGTATCAGCACAAAGTAACCAGCTTCCTCATTTGAACTTTACAACCACACTCATGTAATCATCTTATTCTTATTCTAAAACACTGGAGCGCCTCAACAAGTCAGCATGTTTATAATGTCAAATACATCTTCTCAATTCCTGAATCCAACACAACAAGATTTTATTCTGCTATTTAAATGAAGTAGTTTCATGGAGATTCCTCTGGAAGTCAAGCATAAAATACCTCAAAGAGGTCAAATGAATATACTGTGTGCCTAAATGTTGTATCTGATATCGCTGTGTTCATCATAATTAATGTTGACCATCATTTCAACTTCACCAGTCCATGTTTGGAGCAAGCCATAGTGGCTGAATGGGTTCAGTACATGACTTTCACTCAGGCGATTGGGGTTTAGATCACATTTGGAACATATTATGATACTGTTCACTTATTTTTTACACCAACTTTGCTTATAATTTTCTGTTTTTCTTCAGCTCTTTGTCACTGTTTGGATAGGTTTAGGGAACCAAAATACTTACAGGCTTAGCAGCCACATGGTAAAAGATAATATCCGCTAAAAAATAGTTTTTCTTGCATTCCATAAAGAGATGGCATCTTACATTTAATTGTACAACCCTGTGTTGTAGAACGACAAATAAATTGGATGACCTGGAGGCTGAAACGTCTAGCTGTAGATGTTTGCCTGAGGCTTTTATTATTTTAGCTGACCTTGAAATGTTTGCTGTTTTGGATGCTAAGTGTTTCTAATGTTCGTGTCCACGTTGTGTTTGTGTGTATGTATGACTATGCTGCTGCCTGTCTTGGCCAGGACACTCTTGTAAAAGAGATTTTTAATCTCAATGAGTCTTTTCCTGGTTAAATAAATAAAAATAAAAAGTGAATGTTGAAGCTTGTTTTGTCTGACCAAGCAGCAATCCTGAAGTTTTGTCTCTTGAAGCACTAGGGTTAGGGTACAATACAATACAATCTCTGTGTAGTTAATAATGTGTAGTTAGTCTTTGCTTAGTGCCTGATGAATTTTGTCAGATGATATCACACCAATATGCGACACTTGTGCCCTGTGCAATGAGTGTTCAGGTGAAAAATGGTGGCTGACAGGAGAGATAGTGAACTATTGTGAGGGTAAACCAACATTTATCCTCCACTTCTCTCTGACCCACATTCCCTATTAAAAGCCAATAGGCTTTTCATTTCCTCGTCTCCATTACCATAGGGTAAACACAAACCTAGCAAGGAATTTCCTGTTATTCCATACGGAGACAGTTAGCATTCGCTAACATAGCAGATTGCCTGGTTTCAGCTAATATGTCCAGAAATGGCCGCTGTGTTTGCACAGCATTCATTTCACACTCCACACAGCTGTGTGCTTGAAAAGTAATTGAGAGCAATTCACATCATGGCTGTCTGGAGGGACGGCTGGCAGCGTCTACTTCATCCTCTCTGATTCAAAGTCTGAGGTCTTTTACCCCAACTCATGACAAGTGGGAGTGAAAGCTGAAGTGTTGAGTTTATTATCATTATTCTTATTTATCACTGCTGAGTGATCAGTGTGTAATACCTGGGACAGTGTGGAACCTGCTGGACTGCTTTGAGCAACAGAACAGGAAGAGGAAACTGGTTTAAAGCAAAATTTTATTTAATTGTTTCTTGGATGGACAGCTATAGACAGAGGTGGGCAGATATGGAGAGAAATATGTAGTGGCTGTGGCTCAGGAGGTAAAGCAGGTCGCCCAGTAATTGGAAGGTCGCTAGTTCGATTCCTTGGCTTCCCTGACTGCAGGTTGTAGTGTCCTCGAGCATGACACTGAAGCGCAAATTACTCCTAATGAGCAGTTCGGCACCTTGCATAGCAGCCATCGGTGTATGAATGAATGAATGAGTGGTCAGTAGAAATGCCAGAACATTTACCATGTAGACAGATGTGTTGTCTCTGTGTGTGTAATACAGTTGTAGTTTAATTGCCATTGTTAGAAACTTAAGACAGCAAAATGTGCTCCAACATTACAATCTTCAGTAAAGAGGACTAACTGAATATACAGCAGTGATCACTGTCCCAGTGTTGAAATGCTCCAGAATCACAGTCGCTCTGATTTCTGTGTGGTTAATTTCTTTGAAGCTCCTCCTGGGAACAGAGACATGTCCCCTGTCCTCCCAGCACAGGATGAACAGGTGTGACACACTCTGTGTCCTCAGACTGAGGGCTGATCAGGAGGAACACTTTGAGGGTTCTGACACAGAACACACGAGCAGAAGGACGTGTTGCTGACAACTCTAATTAAGGCTTCGTTATATCCAGGTGTCAAATGAAAAGATGCCGAGCTGCATTGTGGGAAATGTAGGATTTAGATTTTCTGGGTACTAATGCTGCGTTCCAGACAACTCAGAACTTGAAAATCTCTGACCTTCTACTGGAAAAATAACAACCAGGCGCCACTCGAATTCAGAATTCCCACTTGTTAACACACGACACATCCAACTACCCCGACTTGATGAGGGAGCAGCTGTCTGACATCATACAATGGCAGCAGCCATAGGGAGGGGGAGGGGGTATTATAGTCCACAGTATCTGTGTATCAGGCTTGTGAATGGAGTTTTTATATATATTTTTAAGTATAACAGAGTTGTAAAATAAAAAATGAAATGGTGTTGGTCACCTCATGTGTTCAGGGTTCACTGTGTACACACTTGTCAGAGACATGATTTTGTTAGAGTCACACAAGTTTTTGTTCACATTTGGCATCGTGCACCTGGAATGCTTTGAGGTCAGAAGTTGGAATTTTCAGCTTTGAAAGTCTGACTTATGACTTTGAATGGAATGCAGAATAACTATCAGAATATGTGCTGCTTGAATTTTGGTCAGTCTTTTAAAAAATCTAATATCAAATGAGTGCAGTAGTAATCTCAAAATGTTTCACCTCTTTCAGAGTTGAGCTCTACAGGGGACTGTCTTCAGTCCGTCACCTGGAACAAATCAAGCAGCAGTCCAGCCCCATTCAACTGAAATGTTTATTCTAGTAAACAGTACAGAGGATCACTGTTCAAAAGAAACCAGCATCTATTCTCTCCTCACCTATTAGTGTAACTGTAAGCAATCCCCTCAATGCTTCCTAGTCAAGCTCACTGCTTCTTCTTTGTCCTAACTTTTTATAGGACAAATATAACATACATGATACTGTACAGACTGTATACACAGTGTATGCATCTAATAAAGACAGCTCAGATTATTTTGATTCAGAAGAGAAAAAAGTCAAGTAAACAAAGAATAAAACAAGTCCCTCCTCAATCAGTTTGGCTGCTTCCTCTGAAGCATCAGTATGAGAGTAAAGACAGAAATCAAAGGTAAATGAAATATCCACCATTTGAGAGAGAAATAAAAAGAATAAAAAGTAAGGACATCTTGATATTTTTCAGCTGTCATCGCTTAAAGATGTATATTTTTAACAGCTAACATTTTTGATCACTAAAAATACTGAGTAATGAACATCGTCTCTCATATTCTTTCCCTGAAATAGATACAAAGCATTTTGGAATGAAAGGTTCTGAAGCAAGTGGAAGGAAATCAAAGCATGAAGTTCCTTTACAACAGTGGGACAGAGGAGTGGCTGGGTGCATAAATAATCAGAATAAAAACATATGCCACATATCAAAAACATCAAACTGGCTTCACATTATACACAAAACGATAAAAATTAGCATTATCTATTGCACAATGGCGATATCAGATGACACATACAGTATGAATGAGGGTACAGCACACTGCAGAGGAACACATGAAGAACAGATGGAGGGTCACAGTTCAAAGTCAGGCTGGAATCAAGAGTCAGTACTGTTTGGTACTGACCCAAAAGTGTCAAAAAGTACCAGAAGTTGGCTTCAAATATCTGCTCAGATTTATGACAGTTCCAGTTTGGACATACACTTTACATTTCAGAACGTTTTTGTGAAAAGAAAAATTAAGTTTTTTGGTATCAGTAACCAAAACCCAGGGACTGTATCGTCACCAGACTACCCAGCCCTGCTCTCAGTGAATGTGTGTGCATGAAAACAGGTGTCTATTCAAATATGGCGTTCAATTGTGACCTTTGAAACAACAGTTTGCCAAATAAACTTTTTCCGTTTAACCATCAGAAGTGGTTGAAAGCTCCAGAAAAGCTTGAGTTTTTTTCAAGGTTTTCTACTGTTCAAGTACTGAGCTCTGTGTCTGGGAACTTCTGTCAGCAGTGTTTGATATTTCACGTTTACTGCCACATCTTCTATGAAGCCCTCTGCTTCCTACATGTTCCTTTTTATACTGTGAAATGACAAGTTGTCCAGACCTTCTCCCAGAACAGAAGGTACCGCTGCATCCTATGAGCCTCAGATCTGTTCTACATGATAGATTTCTGTTCCCATGTTTCACAAAGGGTTTGCTTTAAAATGCATCTGAGCCATCTACTGTGGTTCAAACACATGCCAAATTTAAAAGGACATTTTGAATATTTGTCTTTTTGCTGTCACACTGTTGTGAACAAGTTGCTGTGCTTTAGCTAACTGTAAATTACTTTGGTAGCAAAGGCATTCCATATTAAACTATCTGTTAACAGCTGGCAACAACCTTAGCTTGTTAGCAGCATGTTACGCAATGTAAATATTAAGTTTTATTAACTATGAGCATTTATTAAAGATGGTTATCATAAAGTGTTACCCTGACCTTTAAAAACAAACCATTACAAAACCCCAAAATATTTGCACTTTCTGTTTAAAGATTTACATCTTCAGTATAGGAAACATACCAAAATAGGTTGGAGGGAGTTGGGATGGGAGACTAAAGGCCTTCACACAGTCAGTTTTTTCTTACAGATCTCTTTAATCTGCCATCCAATCAAAAACGCTGCAGACAGAACGCACAGAAACCTTGTACACTGAGTCTGACAAGTTTATTCTTTATTATTGTATTTGTTGCAGAGATACACAATACAAGACAACACAGAGTTGTCAAACAGTGAAGATGATTTTGTGGTCCTCTCACTGTGAACAAAAAAAAACAAAACACTGAGTCCATCCACTCCGGGTCTGACTCACCGGATGTCATTGGACGCCAATTCTCTTCCTTCCGTTATCAGCATGTACTCTTTTCAAACCCCCATCACTACCTGAAACGACAACAACCTCCAAGCTGGAACTGGCAAGTTACTCTAACACTAACCTGGTCGCTAACGGCACAAACATAAACAAGCTAGCAGCTGTTACCTTTTCTTTTGTAGGGATTTAGCCTTTTTAATGTCAAAGCTCATCTCCCCACGCGTAAACTAAGCTTCCCCTGACACCGTCTTGCAGGGACACCATCACTGAGACGTTTGAGACTGGTTTGAGGACATAGCAGAGGGTTTTTCCCCCCGTCTACCAGAATGAGAATTGTAGCAGCCAACTCCAATTGGTGGAAAAAGGTCTATGTGAGACTAATCCGATCCTCTTTAAGTTGATTTAAGTTTGTGACTCTCCAAAGGTAAGGAGAGTTTGACCCTCTGATAAAGGATCTAATAAAAAAACAGAGTTGGTGTGTAAAGGCCTTAAAGGAATAGTTCACTCTGGAACGAAATTCAGTCATTATCGACTCACCCTCATGCTGATGAGAAGTCTGGTGTAGTTTCTTATTCTTCAAAGTGCAGCTGGAGACCCGCGGGGGCGTCAATTGTGCCCGAGACGAAAAGGTCCATAAAACTACACAAAAAACGTTCTAATATTCCTCCATACTGCTCGTCCGCTGCAATCCAAGTGTCCTGAAGTGGCGACATCCAGAGTTTACTCGAAACGACGTCATTTAGTACGTTTTAATAGCCTAAACAGTCACTATACTACTGTAATTTGCCTGGAGGCACGCTCCCGCGTGCACGCGAGTCTCCCTCACAGCGGTTTGCACTACGGACGCTGCTCCGGAGCGACCGAGCGACACACAAACACAAGAGGGATCTGCCTGCACTAGTGATTTGAAACTTTGAAACTCACAGCAGGATGTAAATACCGGTGTGTATCTATTGCGAGTTCTGTTGATCTTGTCTGGCGCAGCTTCCGTAGTGCAAACCGCTGTGAGGGAGACTTGCGTGCACGCGGGATCGTGCCTCCAGGCAGATATAGTAAAGTGACTGTTTAGGCTATTAAAACGTACTAAATGACGTCGTTTCGAGTAGACTCTGGATGTCGCCACTTCAGGACACTTGGATTGCAGCGGATGAGCAGTATGGAGGAATATTACAAAGTTTTTGTGTAGTTTTATGGACCTTTTCGTCTCGGGCACAACTGACGCCCGTTATATGTATTTTTGCTGCAGGAGGGTACCCCCGCGGGTCTCCAGCTGCACTTTGAGGAATAAGAAACTACACCGGACTTCTCATCAGCATGAGGGTGAGTCGTTAATGACTGAATTTCGTTCTAGAGTGAACTATTCCTTTAACACGTTAGTTTTGGTCCTTTCATGGGGCTGCATGATAATAAGGAAGATACAGAATAACACCAGTCTAATACTTTAGGTGGAACTTAACATAACCTAAAATACCTCGTCAGCAATGTGTTTACTAGTGTCGGCATTGACAGCTGACAACAAGCTAGCTTGTTACCTGACAGCTCCAGGTAACAGTACCATTGGTTCCAATGAGGAATGAAAGCAGATGTACTGAAATTCCTCGTAAGAATGTGACAGGAGCATGGCAAAGATTCAAAATGCTGTGAATGGCTCAGAGGTAGATGGAAGCCCCTCTGGAAATGTTAGCCATGTACAGCTTAGAGAGGCTCGCACCTGCACACTGCTCCCTACAGGTGCACAGCTCGTAACAGCTACAGCAAAATAAAAATTCACGATATGTAAACAAGACAAAAATGGCAGTTAAAATTTTCCTCTGGCAGAATAAGTGGTATTTCTGTCCAACTGGGTGAATTCACATTACACGGATTTTGAGCTTTTTTCCCCCCAGAAAGGCAGTTCCACAGATGTGTAATATTTGTTCAGTATTTCAGTCATGTTATTGACCTTCTCACTACCATCATCTTGTTCAGTGTGGCAAGTGGAGAAGCAAATGTAACACCAAATAACATGAGGTCATCTTGTTGCACCAGTCAGTGCATAGCCTTCTTCAGAGGCTGCTGTGACGTTTACGCACTATTTGAGTAGTTACAAATTGTATTTCATCACAATGTGCTTGTGACATTATACTGTCTGTACAGTCTACCCAGGCTACAGCTTGTTAACAACATATAGCTAGTCCTGATCCAGGACCATCAAATGACGTATCACAGCCTTGCCTGGATACCTGATGGAACCAAGACATTTGGGTACAAAGGCATTCATGAAATCTGTTCTGGGAAGAATGTTCAAAGTATACAATAATCAGCCACAACATTAAAACTACTGACAGGTGAAGTGATAACAGTGATCATCTTGTTACAATGCAATGTTCTGCTGGGAATCCTTCATTGCCTTCATGTGGATACCACTTGAAATGCACCACCCACCCCATCAACTTTGCGACCAACTACACTCCCTCATGGCAACAATCTGCGTGTTGTTTGGGTGGGTGATTTGTGTCAAGACCCAGAATTTCAAAGCAGAACCCTACTGTTGTTACAACTATTAAATGAAGCTTTTGATGATCAACGTAATTCAATTCACCTTTAAGTGGTTTTAATGTTGTGGCTGATCAGTGTAAATTCCCCCGATTGTGGGCAATCAATTGAGACACATTCTAGGCAGTTTACAACAAATTGGGCAGGTTTAGAATAAGAAACAACACCCTTTACAAAGAAGGTTACTGCCTTCAGATCAGTGCTAACAAATCTAATCTAATCATGACACAACAGTTCATCAACAGGAATCTTACTGAGCAGCAGTGTGCTCAGTGCTGTCACTGGATGCTGGAAGTTATTTTACAGAAAGCTAAAACAGTGGTCTAATTTATCAGTACTCAGCCACCAACGGCAGCAATGCAACAAATTTCATGAACAAAGTGACTGAAACTTGAGTTCAATCAGAAGACATCCGGCTGGATAACGTTGTATGATGGTCCTGAGACCAAAGCACTGCCAGTGGTTACAACTGCTCTCAATAATGAACACTATGTCAACAAGCTTTGCTTTAGCTCAGACTTCTTTCTCCTCATGATTACTAAGTTATGGTAATGAAAAATGAGAAACTCCATTTGTCACCTTTTAAAGTAACGCTGGGGAAAACATATATGCTCTGAGCAGAATGAACCTGCAGGGCGTGCCAAAACACTGAATGAAGCATATGATTGGTCACGGACACACATAATACAGACATATCAAACACAACATGACACCTGACACTACAACTGAGGGGATCATAAGAAACAATGTCTCCAGAATCTGTTGAGGTTTTCAGTCCAAATGAAATCAAACTCCACTCAAACATCAGTCACCACTTCAAGTAAAAGGGACAGCTCACATACAACAAGGTAAGTAATGAGTCCATGTCGGGACACCAGACTGTGACACATCAGAAGGAGGACTGTTTCCATCTTAAGGACACCTGATTTCAGCCAGTTCCAAACCTTTCCCAACACTCTGCAGCTTGTGCTGCCTGGCTGTGGAGTTACTAAAAGTCAACTACAAATTAGAGCACAGAACAACTACATACATTTGGATGTTGGTTTACAACAAAAACATGTCAAAATAATCAAATAACTGGCTCAAGAAATAAAAACGTGTTAAAACCCTCGCTCTCTAAAAGGAAAACAAGGCCAACTGTAGAAAAATGAATTCCCTTATCCTGCCTTTCGTGTATTCGATGTGGTGTGACATTACAGCATCGGGATCAGAGCACAGCAGTCGTAAAGAGGCATAGTTAGCTCTGTTCATCTATATAGACTGGACAGAGGGAGAGAGAGGACTGCAGCTCACAGTCCACTCCCACACTCATCGACAAAGAAAATATATATCTGTACACTTTTTTACTGTCACTTCACAGGATATGTCAACATTATAAAGTCTTGTTTTCACTTGCCAGGTACCTGTCACATCAGAGGGAACCAGTGGAACGGATTTTCATCAGTTTTTTAACACAGTTGATGAGCAGTTGTTTTTTCCTCCCTCCAATAATGTGACAAGAGCATAATGTGAACATACCTGACTAATGTCGGTTAACAGTTGTCTTTTTCACTGAGCCAGAGGAGGATGAATCTCTGACTGTCTCAAACAGACTCTCTGAACTGGAGGCTAGATTAACCTGCAGGAACCCTCAGAGCAGCAAGCAGATCCTGTCTGACTCCCCCTGCATGTATTAATTAGCTGTCAGTATTAGTGAGAGGTAATTTGATTCATTAAGAATATTCACCATGCAAACACAATATGAACAAATAATAAAAGGCCTTAAGTTACACATAAATATCAGGCCCCAGTAACTCCGCTGGTAGAGCGCGCAACCCAAGTACAGAGGCTGTGTCCTCGACCAGGGTTCGAGTCTGACCTGCCGCCCTTTGCTGCATGTCACCCCCCTTCTCTCTCATCCCGTTCCCTGTCATCTCCAAAGCTGCCCTACCTAATAAAGCCATGAAAGGCCAATAAAATTTAACAAAAGAACAAATAAATATCAATTTACACACCATGGACAGTACAACTCGCCTGTAAAAAGCAATTTGGAAGTCGTCTGATGATGTCATAATGACATCACTGGGGTTGTCTCAGCTTGGGCTCAGAGACGATAAACAACAGAAAGGCTGCATTACGAAGTGGGGGTGTTTCACTCAGAGAAAACAGGTGAAATCACAGGAAGGCCCAGTTTAACTTGGCCCCTCCATGAACAGCTCATAATGCAAGTAGTGCCTGAGGCCCTTATTTCAGTTTATATCATGCTTCAGTGGTGCACACGACGTGACAGTCCCTCCAGGATTTTGAAGGCTTTTCTGATGTGGCCTAAAATGCCTGATATCATTGGCAGCTTTTATAAAAAAAATTGCATTGCCTGTTATCATGTTTTTTTGGCATGACAGATTTCAGAAAGAAACTGCATGAGCAACTGAAAAATGCAAAAATAGTTGTAGAAGAGTGATTTTCAATTGATGACATAAGTTTGTGTTCCATCACAATGTTGCAAATGCTACAGAACAGTTGGCATTGGTGTGAGAAAATCAGGGCTTTGTCTTGCCTTTGTCAGTAAACGTGAGACGGTCGAGACACATCTGCATGTAAATCTGGTGACATACATTTAAGGCTCATGGGGGATTGCTATGTGCGTTCACCATGACTGTTCAGTGTGCGGTGACTGAACTAAATTACAAGGTTGTACAGAATTCCCAGGGATTGGTTACATTTGCATTAATTGCTGCTATTGCATCATCAAAACTTCCTGGAGAGACTGACAGTGTCAAGAGATCTGTGATGAGGCCACACAGTGAACCTGGAGCCTTGGGGCCACTGAGGGTCTCTGAGCTGCCTGTTTTTAATAGTCCAGCCTTGTCTGTAGTTGAGCTGAAAGTCTCTTGAAAGATCCTGGTGTGCTGTAAAGTTAAAGGGAAATTTGCTTCAACTCACCCAGAGTCAGATGAGAATTTAATTTTCTGTACATCCAGTGGAGTTTAGCTTTGTTCACACACAGCAGAGGGAAAACAGTTAGCCTCCAGCACAGGTGAAAAAATTCAACTAATATCAAGCTTCTCACTTCTTATACCAGTCTGGGTTAGTGACAGTATATCCTAAAATAAAAAATAATAAATAAACATTTCAATCCAGTCTTCTCTATAAACAAGAACTTATTTAACAGCTCAGTCTGCAGTAAAATACCTCAAGACTAAATACTAACTGACACAGGGTACACCATCAGTAGGCCAGTGATATATCCATGTCACCCTATATGAGAAAAAAATCCCTTTTAAGAAATACCTCGGCAGTTCAAATTGTGGTGTCATTTTCTCTACTGCTGCTTTTGAGAACTGAAGAAAATAGTCTGAATTTGCCTTTTTACTGCTGAGAGCAACAGTTGTGTCAGCAGGTCAGGATTCCCCGTTCCCCCAAACAGCACACACAAATGACAACTGTCGAGGTGTTCCATCAGCAGCTCGTCTGCTCGGTTCATCACATTACTGTCCAGCTACTATAGTGCAGAAACACAGTGCATCAGTTTGTTTCCCTCTGGCCTCCTCCTGCTCTCCTCCTCTATCCTTTACCTGTCAGATGATTTTGCAGCGATCAGCTGTCGGCCCTCAGTCTTGTTGCCGTGTTTCTCATGCTGGACAGAGTTGATGAGTGTGGGGAATGTAGATAGCTGAGGTACAGGTCCTGTGCATATGTGTGTGTGTGTGTGGATCAGAGTTTGTATGAACAGAGTTAGTCCAGTGATGTGCTTTGTGTCTGAATATGTAGATGTCCTTCATGTCTGCCTGCATGTTAGCCTGCCGATCTGCTGCGTGTGTGTCTGTGTATGTGTGTATTTGTGTGTGTGGTGGGCGTTCCTGGTCACGCATTGGACATCTCAGCCTTGCTGAGGGCAATGGCCAGCTCCAGGTCCTCCTGTTCCTGCTGTCGAAGCCTCTTCAGCCGCTCACGCTCCGCTCTCTCACTCTCTCGCTTTGCCCACTCCAACTGCTGAGCCTCGTTCCCAAACTACAGAGACAGAGACAGAGAGAGACACAGACAGGCAGAGAAAGAGAGACACAGACAGACAGAGATAGACAGACAGAGAGAGAGAGAGAGAGAGAGAGAGAGAGAGAGAGAGAGAGAGAGAGAAAAAAACTCCTTTCTTGAGACATGACATCTGGAGCTTTGCAGGATTAATCTACCTGAATTGATGTCTCATCAGATGTTTTAATGTAGGTCTAAACAAACATCTGTGTTAGCTTCATTTACACTAAATGTCAGCTACCATGTGGATGTGAGAGGGAGCACAAAACCCTCCTTCCATCTGACTACAATGCTGGTAAACAGCAGTGAGTGGGTAAACAACCATAAAGTGTTGGACTTTAGCTGAGATACAAAGTGTAAATCTGTCCTCAGAGTACAGAAAACCCATGCTCTCAGATTCATAATCTATGTATTTGAATAACAGCTGCGGCAGCATTGGCTGCTATTTTTTTCCCCTCATGAGTCTGTGGGTGTGTGTGTCATAATGGTAAAATGTTGTCTGGAGACATCTACTGTGGTGGGAACTACCATTGAAGGGATTTTGAGGACTTTGCAAGGTGCTTATATGTCTGACTGTGGACAGACTTTGTTAGTGTGATAGCCTCACAACCGTTTGATGCAGTCACAAGTCACCTTCACAGGTGTGTAGTTCAGATCAAAATGAAGGCCATTTGAAGATGGCCATGGTCTCATGTAAGAATGAGTTCTGAGTAGTGGGTCAGAACTTGGACATGCTGAAGGGGTTGCAGCTGGTGTGATCCCATCCATCTCGTCTATGTATTTGACAGCATGTCACATCCACTGAGGGGCTGCTGTCCCTCCTGATGGCGTTGCTGACTTTGGCCCACATATCTATATTACTATTTAATACAATTACCTTATTTTGGTTAAGAGCTAATTATTTTTCCCATAATAATCCATATTATTATAGCATTCATATAGAGATCCTACTATATTGTCTCCTGTTTATTATATATTCCTTTGTACACTATATAAGTTGTATACAGCATTACTATAAAAAATATGAAAATACATCTGTAAATACATGGATGCATAAGGTGGGCTGTAAATGCCATATGTTATAGAAACTGAGATTACAGATTTAAACATGTTTTCTCAGATGAACTCAGGTGGGCTCTAAAAACTCTAAATAACCTTTCCATAGATAATAATGTGCAGTCTGGATTGAAAGTGCTAAGAACGTATTAAATTAGCTATTTGTTTATGATTGAGGCAGCAGTTTGCAGTGGTGTTGAACTGGACTACATTACCACATTTACAAACACGGGGGGAACAGAATATTAGAAACGCATTTCGTTATAATGCAGTCCAGCACAACACTACCACTATGACCTCAGTTATAAACATATTGTGAATTGATGCCGAATTGAACTAAAATGGATTGAAGCTGTTGTACTGGCTACTGCATCCAGTACAACAGCTTCAATCCATTTTAGTTTACCCAATGAAAGGGGCCAGGCGGACAGCGCTGTTGGCCAACCAGTAACAGCACAATTTTTCATTCAGTAACATTGTCACATGTTGTTACTGTAGTTCCCCCTGGAGGTATAATTGGTGCAAATGGGAGTGGTCCATTAGTCAAAATAGTGTCATCAAAGGAATCCTTTCAACTACCCCCAACAGTAACTCAGCATGAGTTCATAGCCAAAACCTAAAATGCTTGACAACCGATTGCTTGCAGCAATCACACAATTAAAGGATGCTTATTCAAAAGATTTTGTTTAAACCACATTTATGTAAAAAAAAGTGTCATTATTGGATTTTTTTTTTTTTTTTTAAACTGTCAAAAATTGACAACATGAGTAGTATTGTCTTTAAAACATCCAGTATGGGTTGGGTTATACTTTATTACTGTTTCATTAATGATGGTCACACATGTTGTATGTAAAGCATTTTGCATTTCCTCGTGCATTCATGTAGTTGACATGCAAACTGAAGGACAACACATTTTAGAGACTGAACCGACATAAAAAGAATCATGAAAACAACTCATGACATCAACTGGTAAAACTGCCAGAAGTGTGCACAGGGCAGATAGGTGTTTTATTATTGCTCATGTATCTTTGTTTGTTACTTCTTTAAAGATACATTTGACTACAGTTAAGAGGGATGAGCAGTAGGATCTGAAGGAATTGTATAATTTTTTCAAGGCTCAAACTATTACATGAACAGTTCGAGTGTCATTTACAATATCTTTAGTTCAAATAAAGGATTTGTAAAAAGCAAAATTTGTCACTTGAATTTTCACAGAGAAAAGCAGGGAAGTGAGAAATAATGCTGTAATACCAATGTTACCTGCAACCTTCACTCATATTTGAAATTCAGCACTTAAAACAACAACTTGTGTCATCCTAAGTAAAACATCTTCATAAACCACACAGTAAACTTCATGTTCTTTTTCAGCAACACGTGATGTAAGATCTATGGAAACAAATGCTTCCCCATAGATCTGAAATGCACTGCCTTTATGGTCTTTAACAAACACAAATGTTTTCATTTTCTTTGAATTTCATTGTGTGTTCCATGTCTTACCTTGACTTTGTCAGGTCCTGTCAGAGAGGTGGATTACAGAACAGAGAGGTTATAAAGCAGAAATCCCTGAACTCAGTGGAATAAGTTTACAGCATGACAGCACAGCACACAGACAGTGTGAAGGGACGCCTATACAGTTTCTGCTTAGTCCTCTTTGAAACACTGTCTTTGTCTTTAGCTTCTTGTTAGCATTTATTATTGAGACCAAGGAATTCTACTTGCTTCAAACGACATGCACTTAACAGTACTAATCCAAGTTCATCATGAATTCTTACGGTGTTAAAGGGATAGTTCGGATTTTTTGACATGAAGTTGTATGACATCCTCACCATCAGTGTCGTGCATCAGCAGTGACTTTTCCCCCACTGCGTCCTGTGAGCCGAGGTCTGTCCCGCTGTTGTTGTTGTGCGAGAGAGCTAACGTGAGAGCTAACGTGAGTACTAGCGAGATTATTAGACAAGAGGATATATAAAAATGGTGCGGATTTGCGATTATCTGGGTTGCAACAACAAAGATCACACCAAGTCGCCGTATATATTTCACCGCTTTCCTGTCACGGACATTGCTATTAGGCAACTTTGGCTTCTTGCCATAGGCTTGAACATTGAAGCGAGACTGTCAAGGGTGAAAAAGCTTCGTGTGTGTAGTGCACACTTCAGCAATGACGATTATGTTCCTACACGCCCAGGAAAGAGGAAGAAACATGTTTTGAAGAGCGCTGCTGTGCCACGACCCCAGGTAAGAACAACTATCTACAAGCTAAAGATGGTGCCTTTTTATATGATGACTGTTATTATTATTGTCAGCAACTATGTACTGTCTGTACAGGTCCAACTTCAGCTTGGACCGCTTCTCTGTCTCTCTCTCTGCCCGTTCTAACTCCATTTGACGAAGCTCGGTGTCTGTGTATTCGGGTTCATAAAGATATCCCTTTGGCTCTGTGGTAAAAGGAATGTCTTCATCACTTGTTTCGTAGTCAGACATATTTACGTTTACCATCCAAGCATGTAAACACCGTGAAACAGCTGATGGAGCGGTGCGGTGTGTCAACAGGCGGAAGCGCGCAGTGATACGAAGGGAGGGGAAATAGTGCCAGGTGATCGTGAGGTCTGACTTTTTTGTCGTAAACGATTTTGTGATGCAAATGTATTACTCTTTTGAACGGATATTGTTTTTTGAAGCAAAACGCTTTATCTTCGTGGCCCCGCAAACTAGCCGTAACTACTTTCTTCAGCAACAACAGCGGGACAGATCTCGGCTCACAGGACGCAGTGGGGGAAAAGTCACTGCTGATGCACGACACTGATGGTGAGGATGTCATACAACTTCATGTCAAAAAATCCGAACTATCCCTTTAACAGGCTACTGAAGCTGAAGTTGGAACTTGTTGCCAATCAGTGACAGGTGAAACAAATGGACAGTGGTGAAATAGAAGTGTTATGTGAATCCATTCAAGTGGAAACAAACAACACAGAACGTATGGACGGAGCAGCTAACAGGACTTCAACAACAGGAGATGTGACATGCAGACGAGGACAAGAGAGAAAAGACAGGAGCACAATCTACTGGGTCTGAGTGAAGAGTCCAGTGCAAATGAGGAGTCTAAAGAAGCCTTGGTCATTTTTAGCTAAATGGCATAATGTTAGTGATTGTATTTGTATTCTCAGCCTCACCAATGTCTTATTTTTCACTGGATTGTGTTCAAATGTGTCCTGAACATGCACGAAACCTTACAACATGCATTCATTTAAATAGTTGTTGCTGAATGTTTACAGTCATCAAAAATAATAACAATAAATCAGTTTTTACCTAAACGAAGAATCTTTCATTTTCAAACATTCATTTCTCTACTAGTTTTCACTCTGTTGAACAAAATGTCGACTTTGTGTAGTATTCATTTAGTTCTATCACATTTTGGTCCTGCATGAAGAACGCTGAAAGAGTGCTTTGAGCTGATAATTGTGTAATTATACATTTCATTGGTAGATAAATGTACTATGTGGACTACAAGGTTTTCTATCTTTGTTTGATACCTATTAAGACTATTAAGCCTGTTGGGTTTAGGAAAGGTCCCATGAATTTAAAATAAGTTTTAACATGAATTCTCTTTTTAGAAAATCCATGAACTGAGGGCCTAGGTGAGTTGGTATGGAATGAGCCTACATTATGTCATCATAACAATTGATTGTGCACAAGCCAGGTAACTGTAACCTTGATTAAATTACTGTTTCCAGCTGTTTGTGCTCATGAAGCTCAATCGGCTGAAATCACAGCTGCAGGCAGCAGCGAAATTTGTGAAATTCTGTCCACCAGTTTGTGAAGTACACATTTTTGGTATTTGTGGCGACCCCTATGGGTCATACTCAAAATGCTTTGTGTTGATGAAGGTTCTCAGTCATCCAGGTCATGGTAATTCTAAGTGCTGTATCGTAGGCAACTGGACTGGACTAGTTTCAGTTTGTTGAAGACATTTCACCTCTCATCCAAGAGGCTTCCTCAGTTCTAACTAACTGGAGGGGAGTAGGCTGGCTTTTAAACTCTGTGTGGGAGTGTCCTTACAGAGTCGTTAAGGACATGTGTGAGCTCTGAGTCGTTAGGACCACTTGTGGGTCATTGACTCAACCGGCTTCCATGTGAGTTGTTAGGGCTAGGGGTACAGTCTGTAATATAATGGCCTGTTAATGGCTTTTTTGGAAAAGGACAAAGCCATTGACAGGCCATTATATTACTGACTTTACCCCGGGAAGCCATCCCATGTACCTATGGACTCCCAAAGATACAGAAGGAAGGAACACCACTCAGACCCATCAGCAGCAGCATCAACTCAGTTACCTTTAACATATCCAAGCACTTAGCCAGTATCCTAGCTCCTTTGGTCGGTAACACTTAACGCCACATCAAAAACTCACAGGATTTCGCCAGCAAGGTGAGAGAAATAACACTGGACCCAGACGAAACAATGGTTTCTGATGATGTCACTTTTTACATGCTTTCCCACTCAAAAAGCGGTTAAGGTGGTGAAGAAACGCCTGCTACAGGACAGCATTCTGTCCAGCAGAATCACCTTCACCCCAGACCACATTTGTGCCTTACTGGATCTCTGTCTGATGACCACCTACTTCCAGTACAGTGAAGGTTTCTACAGACAGAAGCACGGCTATACCATGGGCTCACCAGTGTCCCCAGTAGCCAACCTCTACATGGAGGAAGTTAAGAGCAGAGCCTTGATTACCTTCACAGGATCTGCTCCTAGCCACTGGTTCAAATATATGGACGACACCTGGTTTCAAAATCAGAGCAAGGGAAGTGGAAGCCTTCACAGAACATATAAATGCTGTGGACAATAACATCAAGTTCACACAGGAAGATGTCAGAGGAGACAGTCTGCCCTGCTTGGACTGTGCAGTGCACATTGAAGAAGACAGAAGCCTCAACATTGAGGTGTACAGAAAACCTACATACAGATCAATACTTGCTGTTTGACTCTCATCACCCACTGGAGCACAAGCTGAGGGTCATCAGAACCTTAAACCATCAGGCTGAGACCATGCCCACTACGTCAGAGGGGAAGGAGAAGGAACAGAAGCACATCAGGGGAGCACTTAAAACCTGTGGCTACCCAAACTGGACCTTTGTCAAAACCACTTAGAGATCCAGAGCAGACAGAGAGGAGGAGATGAGAAAAAACGTAACAACATCGTCATTCTCTATGTCGCGGGAACCAACATGCTGAGGCAGAAACTTGTCCATCCTGAGGACAAAACACCCAGGCATAAACAGAGTGATGTTGTTTGTGCCATTCAATGCAGCCAGGACTGCACAGATTTGTACATTGCGGAGACAAAACAAAACAACCTTTCCATAAATGAATGGCACAACACAGGAGGGCCAACTCCTCAGGTCAAGACTCTGCTGTCCACTTACATCTGAAGGAGAAAAATCATTCCTTTGAGGACAACAATGTAAACATCTTGGCCAGAGAAGACAGATGGTTTGAAAGAGGAGTAAAATAATCCATCTATGTCAAACTGGAGCGACCATCTTTGAACAGAGGAGGTGGCCAAAGACATTACTTATCACCCACCTACAATGCTGTACTGAGTTCTCTCCCCAGACAGCTGAACAACCATTCACACCTGGGCTCATCTAGCCCTAGTAACCAACATGAAGGCGGTTGGGTCAACGACCCACAAGTGGCCCTAACGACTCTGAAACTCAGAGTTCACACGTGTCCTTAATGACTCTGTAAGGACACTCCCACAGAGTTTAAAATGTCTTCAAGGAACTGAAACAAGTCCAGTTGCCTACGATACAGCACTTAGAATGAATATAACTCAATAACCATTAGTCCAATTATCATAAAACTTAGTAGTTGTCTTCAGGCTGAGGTTGAGAAAAGGTCTACCAAAGCATTTTGATTCTAAGCCCTGCCCCTTTCAAGGATATTTTGACCGATAGCAGCCACGTTTTAAGACTGATCTTGCTCATTTGTAATAGAAATGTCTAACTCTGTCCCATGATGCTATATACCAAACTTGGTGTTTTAAGAGTCAAATTTAAAAAAGTAGATGTCGCTTTACTGTTTTTCAGTTTATGCTAATTAGCACACAATCCAACATCAAGGACCTATGTGCACCAGGAGGCTTTTTTGTAGAGCCTATTGAGCTGGACTTGGGTCCTATTTCTTAGGAAGCATTTGTACACCATTTCCCTTCTATGGAAAGCACATTAAGGAGGAATCCTTTATTGCCCCACCCTTCAAGTGTCACTTTGGATACCCTATCTATTAAAGGTATTCACACTGTTAAAGGCCATGAATTATAGTACATTCAGTGTATGTTTGTGGGCAAGGCTGGAATGAGATAGTTTTGTTAGAAAACAAGTCATACTCATTCTCACTACTGTTTAAATGTTTCATGGTTTAAAGATGTCTTTGACTTTCTGCTGTTGTAGCCAACAGCAATATGGAAATATTTGATATTAAATAAATATATTTTACACCCCAAATAGTCGAAAGATATTCCATATGAATTGATTGAAAGGTGTCTTTCTTGAATGAGAAAAGTCAAGCTAATTAACTTTCATACTGATTTAATTTATAGCCAGTAAAACAGAGTATAGCTGAGGTCCCATTAAAAACAGATGGTGAAGCAGTGTCTTTAGCTGTTGTGCCCGGTTGCAGAGTAAAGACATGTGGAAGTAGTGATGTAAAGCAAAACCACAGTGACATAATAAGACAAAGACAGACAGCAGATATAAAGCACTAATCCACTCCCAACAGCCAGGTAGATGTTGAACAAAGGAGCACATGCACACAGCAAGATCACTGAGGGCAGACAGACTCCAGAGCTGAGAGCTGAGTAGTGATACTGCTGTGTCTCATGTTAAACAAATAAGTCTGACTAGTAGTTCAACTGAGTAGACAGAAGCATTACTACGTGCTGACAGAGCAGTGATTATTGACCTAAAAAGTGGCTGACCGACATTTGTAATGCAGTGTTAGCCATCTGAGGCATTAGTGTGAGTCCCTGTAGTTATGTGCTTATGACTAACAGCAGGTTGGTGTTTCCATTTATGTGCTCTCTCTATTAGTCCATACTGTGAGCATCATGCCAACAGACTTGTGATATTAGCCCTGAGCCTGTGTGAAAGTCCGGGGACCCCTGGCAAACTTATAACATGCTTCCTGCCAAAACAAACAGAAGGCATACAGTACAGGGTTCACACCCTTTCCTGTACTTGAAGTCACAATGCAGCTCTGCTCTGCAGCCTACAAAGCCTCATTACTAAACTGCATTTTTTAACGTGGGTTCACATGTTGTGTAATAGTGGTGCATGGGGGTATGTTTAGGTCTAGTTTCCCTCTCATTACCAATCACTGTATTACTTTGATTGTCTGCAGCAGTTCAACTGAGCTCTCGTGATACTCGGGTGTGCTTTTATAAACTATGTAAGCTGTTGTTCTGTGATTAACCAGTAACTTCTCTAGACTGACCTTTAGATATCGTAGGTCATTGTTCTCACAACAATGGGGAACAATTTTCCTTTGAGACGTGGCCAGTGCTAAATAAATGTTAAAAGTAACAGTACAGCATTTTTCAAAAAACACTTATTTGCTTTCTTTCAGAGAATGAGATAAGAACATTGACTTCAATCTCATGTCAGCGTGAAGCACAGAGCTGGAGTCAGGACATAGTAGCCTAGAACATGGTTAGCCTAGAAGATAGTAGGACATGGGGAAAAGTTGACTAAAATCCTAAAATGTCGACTTTCTCCTTAAGTAGGACATGATTCTGTCAGTGTGGGTCCAGTTGTGTCAGAGCTGTAATTTTACGATGTGAAGTACCAGAGCTTGTTAACAAGGAGAACAGATCATGTTAGAATGGGCTGCAGCAGAGAATCTGAAGCAGAGAGTCGTGTGCTGTCCTGCCTTGTTAATTACTAATCATCACACACACAGCGCACTGCGTCGGTACGCGTACTGTGTTCTGCTTTCATCATCGCACTGACAGACGTCATTCATTTCTGGTGTTGTGTTGTGGTGTTGTATGAAATTGGGCGCAGCTTACTGCATTGGACCTACGTCTGGATGATATAGTTGATAACATGATACAATCATGTTGTCAAAATATGATTTGATAAACACTCAACTTTTACATCATGTGCTGCTGTTAAAGCACAACTTCAAACATCAGCCAATCATCTGCATGTTCAGCACTCATCAGTCTCTAGGACAGACCTTATAGACACTACAGCTTCAGTCTAGTGACTGTGCGGAGCTGTGTGGCCTGGCCTAGACACAAACACTTAAACAGTATCACCCATCTCAACTTACAGAACTGAAGTCTGCAAAACCCGAGGTAGAGTCTTTAGGACTTTTACTTGATGCTGAGGATGGAACAAAAGGATCTTTGCCACTGAACGGGTCTCCCGGGCCCTTTTTACTCTGAAACGGGTCGATGGTGTCAATGCCGAAGGGTTGGAAGGGGTCACATGGTTTGGAAGGGTCAGCCGTGCCAGACATGCTTACTGGTGTACTCTTACCTGAAGACATAAAGACATTAGCACAGAGTAGAGTCTTCTTTACCGGACACTATATCATATATCATATCATATACAGTACATAGGCAATATCGTTATCAAGTTTGTTTGTCTTTGCTTGTTTTAGTTTGTCATTTGACTAAAAAATTTGAGAAGTGACTGGAAAGTAAAAGTAAGAGTCAAATCTGAAATGCCCAGGTATTTATTTTAAAAAAAGATTAGTGAAGGGAACAGTGATATGTTCTCTTCATAGTGAGTCCCTGGGACCAACAGGTGCTCATTTGAGTGGCTCCTGGGGATATTCAGTGGGTCCCAACAACATTTGTGATTTGATTTCTGACAAATTACTGTGTTAAACTCGTGTTTAATGTTATATGGTTATGATCATGGTAATATGTTTCATGAAAATGTATCTGAAAATGAAACAAATAAAAAAACTAATTAAATCCCAATTCTGAGAACAAAACACTGGCACATCTACGGCTGCCTCCTGAAAATTGATGAGCCAGTCAGCCGGACACCGATGTTGTCAGTCAGAGTAAAGAGACAGGATAAAACATAGAAGCTTATGAAAATGCACAGGGGTGACATCTCAATGAGGAATTATATGAAAAGAGAACCATAAACATACTTTTATGTTTTCAGGCTGACAGTTAACAAACAGGAATCATTTTAATAACAATACTTTGGAACACTCTTTGACAATATTTTTCTCTTTTCTCTCCAACAATTACAACTACTTTTGCAATATCTTTCTTTTTTGTACAAATTACAGATACAATTACTTACAACTATTTACAACTATTAATCTACTTTTGTTTATTTATCCATCTATCTGTGTTTTATTTGTTTCTCTTTTTTTGCGTACTTACCAATATCAGTTTTGTACAGCCAGGAGGAATACTTCCTCTCTGACAGCCAAGGTGGGTCGAACCCTGTCAACCTATGGTGAAGCAGGTGGGCTACTGCTCTGCTCCATGGATGTACTCTGCTCTGTGCTTGAACCAGCAACGGCAGAGATACTCTCGCTACTACTAGCAGCAGAGCTAACGTTTGCCTCGCCAGAATCACTTTGAGTGCGCTTAAAAAACGTGGATATTTTCGCCTGTTTTTCAGGCAGTGGGGGTCGACGCGACATGTTGTCCCCTTTTCTCCGTGTCTGTCTGTAGGTGTGTTCACGTGTTTGTTTGTGTGTACGCCGGTGCGAAGCTCCGCCCATCGTAAAACAGAGAGCGGAGGAGAAGCGTAGATGCGCGACGATGAAGAAAATGAAATGAAATATCCTCGCTTAAATTAGATCGATAACATCATTATTTATTAAAAGAACACGGCCCAGACCTGTTCTATAGGAAAAGTGACCTGAAATGACTTCTGTTGTGATTTGGTGATATAAATGAAATTGACTTGACTTTCAAGGGGGGCGGGGCGCCCCCCCCAATACAACGGTAGGGGAAACACTGCACTTGGCTACACAATTCAAATAAACTAAACAGTGGTTTATTTTATGGTTTCAACATGATGCATTTTCTGAACAGTGAAACATCACCTGTCATATTCATCATAAGAGAATACAGAATCTATCAGATGCTGATTATTCTTGACAGTGATCCAGTTAATTTATTCACCAATACCAAGTTTGTAGCTTTGATTGTTGAAACATGCGCATCAAGGAAGTATCACAAGTTTCCTTTTATACCTATTTCAATGTGGAGTTGTTGTTCACAATTCATCATCATTACAGATCAAATATGGTGCATCCCCTGGACACATGGATAGTGAGTTCATTGCATCCTTTCAGATTTTAACGTGTCAGAGACGCAGGACACATAGCTATCAACATCACTGAGGAGGTGCTTCTGGGATATCACAGAAATAATGTGCTTTGTGGCGAGGAAGGCCTGCTGAGAGAGCAAAGAAAAAGAACAAAAACAGATATGTGTCATGAATCTCCAGAGGAAGATGTAAAACCAATAAGTACCTGTGTTCACTTAGCTGAGAGATACCATGACTCAACACTGCAGCCTTCATGAGTAATTCTCACCTTAGTAAACTAGGTGGATAAAACAGAATCTGATTTGATCGGTTCCAGATTAAAATACACAAACACTGAACTCTCTGCTTCTCATATTGTGCCCACGCCCTGTTTCATCTCCGGTGTCACCTCAAAGATCGCTACCAGCTTTTGAAAGCCACAACAGTTTCACCTCCACATGCGACACACCATTACAATTCATATTGAGTCCAAACACACATTTTTCTCAAAGTTATCACATGCAGTGCTATGTCCTTCTGAGAAAGGAAACATATGAAAACAGCTGGTACAGGAAAAAACACAGCAAAATCAACAGCCGCAGGACCAAAACCAAAAGTGCTACTCCATAACCGACGGAACCGTTCTCTACGGTTTCTGGTAAATCACTTGGTCG